>NW_007250805.1:162246-302233 GCF_000164805.1 Carlito syrichta | reverse complement strand
AATGAAACGTAATTGTACACCTAACCCTTAACTGTACCCCACAAAACCATAATAAAAATACTGATTAATTATTAAAAAAAAAAAAAAAGAAAAAAGAAAATCAGAGTTACATTCGTTAATTTGAAGTAAAAGCATGAAAACATCAGAAAACAATTAAAAAACTAATTGGAATCTGGCACTTTGCGTATAAATAGTAAATAAAATATTTCTTAGAATAAATCAATTAACATTCATCATAAGGACATAAGTAAAGAAATATTGAGCAATTAATTGCATTGAGTAAGTAAATAAATAAAATTTGGGACCTACTCTGTATCAAATATTGTTAGTGTCTCAGCTTTTGAGCTAAAAAGATAGGTATTTGCCAAACTTTAAACAGTGCATTTGTAGTTGAAGAATTGTTTCTTAAATGTCGTGCAATATTTCATTGCGTTAGCAACTTTTGTTCAAGCTCTTGCAATGTATATTTTTCCTTAATGTTAACCTGCATAATTTTTTTTAATTTTTTTTTAGAACGAGTCTCACTTTGTTGTCCAGGCTAGAGTGCAGCAACACGCTCACAGCCACCGCAGCCTCAACCTGCTGGGCTCAGATGATACTTTCACCTCAGATTTTACAAGTAGCTGGGACTACAGGAACACACTACCACACCTACCTAATTTATTTTATTTAAATTAGAAAATATAGTCTATTCAAAAGTAAATTAGAGAGAGAGAGAAGATTCACCTCCCCAAGGTGGGGTAGGAGGCCAAAGCCAAGAAGTATGACAACAGCCATAGTTCAAAGAGCACATGGTCACATCAGAGTCTAGTAAGGCAATGGCCTTTTTAAAATTTATTACAGAGACAAGGTCTCACCAAGTTGCCCAGGCTAGTCTTGAACCCTGGAGCTCAGGAAATCCTCTCATCTCCACCTCCCAAAGTTCTAGGATTACAAGCATGAGCCACTGCACCCAGCAATTTGCATAATTTTGTTAGTTAATTATGGATTTACTTGGCCAAGTCTGTCATTAATACAGTGTTCACAGTCTTAAACCTTTTAATGCAATATTACCTCAAATTATCATTGTGACTGTCAGAAAGAAAGATATTGAGCTATGCTAATAGTGTTACAAATTAGTCAGCAAAAAAGCATTTTCTGCATCTTATTCATGGTAGATGTTGTGTTAACCGTTTTTTCACATATACGTGTAAGCTTAAAAAATAATTGCACAAAGCTACTCTAAGATTAAATTGAAGAAGAGCACTCAGAATAATATTACAACCATTATAAGTAGCATTATAACCTACATCTTCAATTGAAGGCATTACTCCTAAAGCAGGAATCGTTTTGAAGGAATTGAATCAGAACCACAATTCCCATGTGCATATCATTACTGGTTTTAGGGTAATATGGAGAAAGCCCTTCTTTCCACCCCCAGGATAAGAAAAGATTTTATAGAATATAGAATTACTCAGTTCTTTTTGCTGGTTGACTTCTCCATTTGGACTTCCTAAAGAAAAAAAAATCGTCTATTTTTTATTATTTATATTGGCTGTTATGTATTGTGTTATAAGCAAATTACAGGGCTAGTGAAACTAGTGCAACCTCTTTGGAAAGCAGGTGTGGCGACTTCTGAAAGAACTAGAAATTGACCTTCCATATGACCCAACCAGCAATGCCCCTACAGAGAATATACCTGGAAGAAGTAAAATCATTCTACAAAAAAGATACCTGCACATACATGTTTATTGCAGCACTATTCACAATAACAAAAACACGAAACCAACCATGCCGCCCATCGAAACTGGACTGGATTTAAAAAGTGTGATACATACACACAGTGGAATATCACACAGCCATAAAGGACGAACTTATGGACTTTGCAGCAACGTGGATGGTTTTAGAGTCGATCATACTCAGTGATCTATCACAGAAACAAAGAACAGAGTACCACATGTTCTCACTCATAAGCAGACCCTAAACAATTAACATAATACTATAAGAAAGGGATTGATAGTAGTGGGATACCATCAGGGTAGGGGTGTGAGAGGGAACACAACATCAATAAAGGTACCTGATTTCAAACCAGGAAAAATGGGAGCCAGAGGACCAAACCTGTATTGTGACCACTTGTAAAACTAATCCTGAATTGTACCCTACATCTTTAAAAATAAATAAATAAATTTACAATTAAAAAAGACAGGACTATTGAAAGTAATTTTTATTAAACACGCATAGCTTTAGTTTGAAATTAAAATATGCAATTATATTAAAATCAACTTGTAAGCTAACAATGAATTTGGGATATCTTATAGAAAATTTAACTGTGTAACTTTCTTATTGCAAATCTGAACCACCTTCTTCCCAATATCAATACTTTTCAAACAAAATAATTGTTTTGACGTTGTGATGTTCAACTATTTTCAGTGTGTTAGGTATGTAAATATTGCAGCATACAAGCCTATATAGAAAATAGAGAAGCCGGGCTCGGTGGCTCAGCCTGTAATCTCGCGCTTTGGGAGACTGAGGTGAGTGGATTTTCTGAGCCCACGGGTTCAAGATCCACCTGGGCAACTTGGCGAGACCTCATCTCTACAATAAATCAAAAAATCAACCGGGTGTGGTAGTGCGCCCTGTAGTTCCAGCTACTTGGAAGGCTGAGGCGGAAGGATCGCTGGAGCCCAGCAGGTCGAGGCTGCGGTGGCCGGGAGCGGCCACTGTACTCCAGTCTGGGTGACAGAATGAGACTCCAACTCAAAAAAAAAAAGAGAAAAGTATTTTGTTCACAGTTACTATGGAAGTATCCGTGAAAATAATTTGTTTTAAAGACACCTTATAAAGTATACGACTCCGTAAATCCATTCAAGTTGCTGTGAAGTCCATAATTTTGTCCTTCTTTATTACTGCATAATATTCTACCATGTAGTTATACCACATTTTTTTATCCAGTCCACTTTCAGTGGACAGCAGAGTTGGTTCCATGTTGTTGCTATTGTGAATAGTGCTGCAGTAAACATGCATGTGCTAGTATCTATTTTCAAGAACGATTTGAGTCCGCCAAGTTTATACCCAGAAGGGGTACTGCTGGGTCATATGGAAAGTCAATTTCTAGTTCTTTTAAAAATCACCACACTGTTTTCCATAACCTCACTAATCATCAGAGAAATGCAATTTAAAACCAAACTGGGCTGCCACCTAACTTCAGTAAGAATGGTCATCCTTAATAAAACAAAAAACAACAGATGCTGGCAAGGATGTGGAGAAAAGGGACCACTTCTATGCTGCTGGTGGAAATGCGTACTATTCAACCTCTATAGAAAATAGTGCGGCAATTTCTAAAAACAACCGGAAATTGACCTTCCACATGACCCAGCAATCCCCCTAACTGGGAATATACCCGGAGGAACTAAAATCATTCTACAAAAAAAAGATACCTGCACATGCATGTTTATTACAGCACTGTTCATGATAGCAAAAACATGGAGTCAACTGTGCTGCCCATTGAAACTGAACTAGATAAAAAAACATGTGGCACATACACATGATGGAATATTACACAGCCATAAAGAAGGACAAACATATGAACTTCGTGGCAACTTGGATGGATTTAGAGTCTATAATACTCAGTGATCTGTCACAGAAGCAAAGAACATGATACCACATGTTCTCACTCACAAGTGGGCACTGAACATATACCATAATACTATAAGAAAGGGATTGGCAGTAGCAGGATACTGCCGGGGTGAGGATGGAAACACAATATCAATAAACATATCTGATCTCAAACCAGGCAAAGTGTGTACAATGTCTACTTTGTACCTAACTCTGAATTGTACCACATACTTAAAATAACGTGCGTGTGTGTGTGTGTGTGTGTGTGTGTGTGTGTGTGTATGTAAAATTTTCAGGAACTAAAAAGTTGCAGACTTGCTGAGTTCATTAACAAAATGAATTTCTATGAGACAATGGAAAAGAATAAAATATTAATAGATTTATGGGTGCTTACCCGGAATTCACACTATCCTATATTGTTGAGTGAATGAAATAAGTTTCACTATAATATGTATAGTATGTTTCCATTTGCATAAAAACTGGGAATAAATATATAGAGAAATATAGTTATATATACCTACTCATGCATAGTATTTATGTGTGTGTTACATATATACACATATACACATTATTACTATGAATAACTGTGTTAACATTTGTGAAAGTGGCCTGGGACTTGAGGAGATAGGAAGAAAAATGCAACTCTCTTTTGTACATGGATTTTGTACCCTAAGACTTTGCCAAAGTCATTTATCAGTTCAAGGAGGTTTTTAACAGATTCCCTCGGATTTTGGATTTTCAAGGTATAGGATCATATCATTTGCAAAGAGGGATAACTTGACATCCTCTTTTCCTGTTTGGATACCCCTGATTTCCTTCTCCTGCCTTATTGCTCTAGCTAGGACTTCCAGCAATATGTTGGATAGGAGGGGTGAGAGTGGGCATCCTTCTCTTGTTCTGGTTTTCAGGGGAAATGCTTCCAGCTTCTGTCCACTGAGCAATATGTTGACTATGGGTTCCACATAGATGGTTCTTACTATTTTAAGGAATGTTTCTTCTATGCCTAGGTGTTCAAGGATTTTAATCAAGAGGGGATGTTGGATTTTGTCAGAAACAAATACCTGAGTACCACATGTTCTTACTCATAAGTGGAACCTGAACACTGATCACAATACGATAAGGAAGGGATCAGCAGTAGTAGGACACTGCCAGGGAGGAGGGGGACACATAACATTACTAAGGGTAACTTATCCTAAACCAGGGGAAAAGAGGACCAGTGGGAGGCCTATACTTCACCTACACGTATACCACCTGTGTATCTAATCCTGACTTGCAGCCCACATCTTTAAATAAAAAGGAAAAAATAGAAAGTATATGGCTCTAGATGATTTCCTCAAAATATCTCAGTATCAGTTCTGCACTCTATAAATCTGTTATTTTGGTCATGGTGTGGGAGTAAAACCAGTTAAAAGCTTGGAATTGGCAGTAGTCTTTTGAAAAGACACAAAATGTACTAACTCTAAAGAAAAAGTAGTAATTTAGACTTCATTAAGTTAAAACAAAACCTGATCTCTAAAGGACACTGTTAAGAAAATAAAAGGTTGAAGCACAGTTTGAAGAAACTGTAGCACATACCAGATGAAGAAATTAAATGCAGAGTAAATGTAATCAAGTAACAATAGACAAATATTGTAGTTAGATAAAGATGGGCAAAAATTTTCAAGGACACAAGAAAATATATATATATGTTCAATAAGCACACATAAAAACGCTTGCTGTCATTGGCCATCAGATTTACTTAATTCATGCTGATCCACCAATACATATTTGCTAAGAAGTGATAAATTTATGTCAATATCAATCTTGATGAGGGTGCAGAACAAATGGAACTTTCATATATTTCTGGTGGCAATATAGTGATGCAACCACTTTAAAAGAAAAGCTTGGAAATTTCTTATAAAGTTAAACACACCCTTATCATAAGAATAAGCAATTCCACCCCTACTTAGCTACCCTGAAAAAGGGAAAACATGTCCACAGAAAGAATTGTACATGGAGCTTCACAGCAGCTTTACTCCTAGTAGCCGAAAACTGGAAACAACTCAAATGTTCAGCAACCACTGAATGGATAAAAGCTTTGTGGTAAAATCACACAATCGAATATTAATGATAAATCTAACAGGATTTAACCACCACAACTACATGAATATACATCATGGTAAAGACGTTTTTTGAATTTTATTTTACAACTACTCTCTGCTTGATCTCAGTCAGAAGAGACAATCAACAGTAGTTCATCCTTTTATGGTTAGGGGAGTAATTCACCATTTCTACCTTGATCCAGAGCAGTGTGGACTCTTGTTATTGTAGAATCTACAGAGACCTGGTTCATTTTTTTATATTTGACAGACTATCACATGTCTATATTACAATTAATTCTAGCTAATGGGAACTGGTAAGTAAGAAGTGATAGATATATCTTTTAGATTACTTAGCAATGCAAAGATGGATGTACCTGCAGAATCAGTGAGATGTTTGAGACCCAGTGCTCTCATGCATACTAGAATATGCACATCAAGGAGAAGGACAAATTATTGCACCTTGCACTGAGAGACACATGGTGCTTAGTAGGCTTGTAAAAGCTGTGGAAGCACTATAACATTTGGAAATACTGAGGTAACCCATCCTTTAGAGACGCCATCAGTTTCAAGTAGGTCCCAGAGCAAGAGAAGGTTTTGCAGCAGATAAAATAATCTCAGAGCAGAAGATTCAGCAGCAATAGTTTCAGGAGCCCTGCAACTTGAACCTATAGGCCAGAAGATTTGCCTATGCTAAAGCTGTGATTGTGGCATAGCCTGAGTGACCAAGCAGAGGAAGCTGGTAGATCAGGTGCAACTTTGTACATTTCCCCGCAACCAGTAGATTAAGGTCTCTCTGGTTATATATTCAAGATGAGCCCTCTTCGTCTTTGCGGGGGCTTCTAAGCTTGAGAATCTATTATGGACAAACATTTTTTCTGAAATGTGTTAAAACAGACACAAAAGCTTTATAGAGATAGCTCAAAACTTCTGAGGTTGAATCTAATACTCTTGTCAGCAAAACTCTATTTGGATGCCACTCTGGGGGCCTATATAACATTCCTGACAATTTACTAGTTTGGTATAAAATAAATTCATGAAGTTCTGTGAAATTTTTTAAACCATTAGTTCTGTATAATTCCTTTATGAGAGTAAAAAAAATTAAAAAAAAACAAAAACAAATAAGAAGTCCACCTGGCAAGAGGTACAGGCTTCAAAACTATTAAATGCATGTTAGAAACTATGCCATGCTAATACCCAAAAAAAACAGAAAAAAAAAAAATCTGACGTTGTGGTTAACCCTTTGTTATATAAGTAGTAGAATATGTTTTCTGAAAGAACTAGAAATTGACCTTCAATATGACCCAGCAATTCCCCTATTGGGAATAAATCCGGAGGAACTCAAATCATTCTACAAAAAGATACCTGCACACGCATGTTTGTTGCAGCTCTATTCACGATAGCAAAAACATAGAACCAACCATGCTGCCCATCGAAGATGGACTGGATTTAAAATGTGGTATATTATGCAGGCATAAAGAAGGACAAACATGATCTTGGCAGCAACTTGGATGGATTTAGAGTCGATCATACTCAGTGATCTATCACAGGAACAAAGAACAGAGTATCATATGTTCTCACTCATAAGTGGACTTTGAACAATTGTCATAATACTATAAGAAAGGGACTGGCAGTACTGGGAAACTGCCAGGGGAGGGGAGGTGGGTTTGGCAGTTGAGGTAAACTCAGGGAAGAGAGGGGCACACTTTATCAACAAGGTTACCTGCATAATGAACAATTGTATACCTAACCCTGAATTGTATCCCACATCTTTAAAATAAAAAAAATCAAAAAAAGAAAATATATTACATAAACTATCTTATATATACAAATTAAGATGAAAATATGCTTTCATACATTTTTTTTTTAAGTTGGAGTCTCACTCTGTCGCCCAGACTGGACTGTCCAACCTCGACCTGCTGGGCTCCGGCGATCCTTCCGCTTCAGTCTTTCAAGTAGCTGGAACTACAGACACGCGCTACCACTCCTGGCTAATTTTTTTATTTATTGTAGAGATGAGATCTTACCAAGTTGCCAGGCGGGTCTCGAACCCACAGGCTCAGGCAATCCTCAGTCTTCCAAAGTGTGGGATTACAGGCTGAGCCACCGAGCCCGGCCATACATATGTTTTTTACTTAAAAAAATTAAACATTAAGACACGACATCTTAAGTTCACGTGAGCCCTAAATTGTAGACATTTTTCTCTGGAGATCAAGTTCAGACTCTGGAATTCTGACACCTCCCGGCTGTATGATCTTAAGTAACCTCATTTTGCTTTCATTATCTCATCTCTGAAATAGGGATTCAAATCCTAGAGCCGTTTTGAGATTACATTATTTAATATAAGTGCAGTGCTTAGAACAATGTCTGGCACATAAGTGTTTGAAGTGACTCTGATGTCTTCCACAACTGTCCTTTGCTATAATAATACTGCTGATCTTAAAATTTCTTCTCCCAGTTTGGGTGTTATATATTCCCATTATTTAAGGACAAGAGCATTTTCAAACAATCCAAATGGGAATTATTTTTATTATTGTTCTCTTAAATAAAATATTTCCATAATGCAGAAAAATAAAATAGGCAATCACGTACACACTTTCACGTATAAGGTGGTGACGTTTTAAACATTGGACTTGATTTCCTTTTATTAAAAAGGTTTTTCTTTCTTCTTCTTCACCCATCCAGAGATAACCACTTTCTAAAGTTTATCATTCCAATGCAATTTTTAAATTTCTGCTACATGCACTTATGCACTGAAAACTAATATTATGTTTTATGTGTTTAAACTTTACATAAATAGTATATATCAATTATATTTATTTTCAACTTCCAATGGCCAGAATACTTAGAAAATATCCACGACATGATTATTTTGAGATTTATCCATATCATTGCATATATTAGTAGGACAGTCATTTCAACTGCCAAGTGGTATCTCGTTATATGTATATACCCAAGTTTGAAAATAAAACTAACAGTTGAGCGTATTTAGCTGTATTCAGTTTGGAACAATTATGAGTAATTGTCCCATGTACTTTGAAGCTCTATTGTTAGGTGCATACACCTTTAGAATTATTAAGTCTTCATGGTGAGCTAATACTTTACCATTGTATAATGTCATTCTTTGTATCCTGTAATCTTCCTTGTTTGGAAACCACTTTATTTATATTAATATAGCCACTTTGAGTTTATTTTGTTTAATGCATGAATGGTATTTCTTTAACATCCTGCTGCTTTTAATCTATTCATGCCATTATATTAAAGTGGAATTTTTGTAGACAGCATAAAGTTGTGACTTTTTTTGATCCAATTCAACAATTTCTGTTTTTTAATCAGTATATTTTGACCATTTGCATTAAATGTGATAGCTGATATGTTTGGACTTGCCCGGAAATGACAATACAGAAATTCTTATGGAAACATAAATGACCACGAATAGCCAAAACAATCCTTATCAAAAGAAACAAAGCAGAAGGTACCACACTTCCAGACTTCAAACTTTACTATAAGACTACAGTAATCAAAAAAGCTTGGTATTGGTACAAGTACAGGCATATAGACCAATGGAACAGGATAGAGATTCCGGAAGCAAAGCCTCAATTCCTGAACCAACTCATCTTTGACAAAGCCTTCAACAACAACCACAACAACAACAATAGGAGAATCTATTCAGCAAATGGTGCTGGGAAAACTGACTGATCACATGCAGAAGATTGAAACAGGACCCCTGCCTATTACCATACACAAAAATTAACTCTAAATGGATCAAAAACCTAAGTGTAAAACTTCAAACTAAAAGAATCTTAGAAAATGCAGGAGACACTCTTATGGAAATTGAAACTGGCAACCAATTCGTGATCAAAACCCTAAGTGCCCATACCACAAGAAATAAGTTAGACAAGTGGGACCTCATCAAACTGATAAACATTTGCAAAGCAACAGAGACCATCAAGAGAGCAGGGAGACAGCCCACAAAATGGGAAAAAATATTTGCCAACTGTATATCTGAAAAACGCCTAACACCTAGTATCCACAACAAACTCAAACACATCAAAAAGAAAAAAACAAACAGCCCTATCAAAAAGTAGGCAAAAGACATGACTAGACACTTCTCAAAAGAAGATATATGGACAGACAACAGACACATGAAAAAATACTCAGTCTCACTAATCATCAGAAAAATTCAAATCAAAACCACATTGAGATACCACCTAACCGCAGTAAGAATGGCCAACATTAACAAAACAAACAACAACAGATGCCGGCAAAGATGTGGAGAAAAGCGAGGATGCCTACAGAGAAAAAGAACACTTCTACACTACTGGTGGGAATGCAGACTAGTGCAACCTCTCTGGAAGACACTGGCGATTTCTGAAAGAACTAGAAATTGATCTTCCATACGACCCAGCAATTCCCCTATTGGGAATACACCCGGAGGAACTCAAATAAATCATTCTGCAAAAAAGATACCTGCACATGCATGTTACTTACATGAGAAACTTCTGTGTGGACGTTTCTCTTCAAAGAGCTTTTGTTTTTGTCTCTTTCACATTACTGCTGTGGATTCCTGTGTAGATTTACTTTTTCTAGGTCATTCTACCGTTACGTGAGTAGTGTACGTTTGGATTACCACTATGTATTTGGAGTCATTCTCCATGTGACTTTTTTTCCTCTCCTATTCATAATTTTAAGCAGAGAGATGCTTTATGGCCACCTACTTAGACTAGTAGAAATAGCTTACTTAGTTCCCCTTTCACTGATGAAACAGCCATATGAAGGTCCAACTTTATGACTAAGTTATATTTTCCCCATACTCCTTGGAGTTTCCTTCTCTACATGATTATCAATGTGGCTTTCAATTTTCACTCACTATTGCCTTAGGATGTCTTATAATATTTCTGGATCCACATTTACTCATGCCTTATTTGAAAGTTGAATAAAATAATAGGGAAAAACATTGGGTATATAATTATGTGATTATTCCCAAACTATACTGCTATTGCCTAATGTGGTGAACAGAAATATAAAAGAGATATTTTTATAATAGCATCATTAGAAGGCAGAGGAATTATTAAAATTTACTGCTTGAGGCATCCATGTTATTAAAATATATGGGCAAAATTCACCACTGTAGGGACAATAAGAAGACATCTTTTACAAGCAAGTAAGTGCCAAGCATTATAGGTTGTGTATTACTTGATTTAGCTAAGAGTAACTCTGAATAACTCTGTTAAACTATCCCTCCCTTATACATAAAGACTGAAGTGCAAATACAGCATATTTCAGGATAACTTAGCAGTATTGTTATTTCAAGAGATCTTTATGTCTGTTCTAAGCAAATGAGAAAGCTCTGACAGAAGGAGATAGTGTGTGATTTAAACTCCAGTTCTCCCAATCCTATCATTACTTGTTTTTGGACTATGTATTTCATCAGATTTGTTATGAAATGAGACACCTGCAGGATCTTATGACTTCCGTCTCTAATCAAAATAAACCGCTTTAGAAAGTTACATAAATTCTGCCTGTAGAATGTGAAAGATTTCATTAACTAAGATTTGGTATGGGCCTAAAATAGTCTTGCTTATAAATACAATATGGTTAAAATGAATTCTCCTGACAAAGAAATAAATCAACTATTAGTTACATAAACACAGTGAAGGACACCATCTCCTTATTAAGAAAGAACTTCAGTGTATTTAAACACGTATTTTCATAATTTTTAAGTACAGATGTCTCCGAATTTATTAAAATTTATTCTGCTTAAAAATATAAAGCAATAGCAGAGCACAGTGGTTCACGTCTGTGATCCCAGCATTTTGGGAGGCTGAGGCCAGAGGATGACGAGTTCTGGAGTTTGAGACCAGTCTGGGCAACATAGAAAGACATCATCTCTATTTTTTTTAAAAAAACAGCAAAATAAAATAAAATTAGCCAGGTGTGGTAGTGCACATCTGTATCTCAACTACAAGGGTGGCTGAGGCAGAAGGATTATCTGAGCTCTGGAGGCTGAAGCTGCAATAGCCTGGGTGACAGAGTGAGACCCAGACTCAAAAAACAGTGTGTGTGTGTGTGTGTGTGTGTGTGTGTGTGTGTGTGTGTGTGTGTGTGTGCTGAGAGAAAGAGAGAGAGATAAAGGTATGAGCTATACACACACAGGAGATAGGGACCCAAAAAAATCCAAAATTTATTTATAAAAATGTGTATTCTTACATGTGTAAACTTCAGTCACTTTCAAAGTACTTTCATCCAATTCACCTATTGAGTCGTGTTATCTATTGCTCAAAACAGCTTTTGAACTCATCGGTTTTGATGCTTTTTAGTGCTTCTGCTATTTCATCTCTTCCACATCACCACATTTTCCTTTGAGGACTTTCTTCATCTGCGGGAAAAAAAAGTCCTTCTTGTAAAATCTTCAGGCATTTTTATTAAATGATATTTTTACAAAATTTATTTTTTATTCCAATGATTTAGTCAGTGTGTTTCAGATATTCTTATATCTCATATCTTTTTTATCATTTATGTTGTGTATATATTGTATATATATTTGGTACAGGACTAAAAAAAAGTCTTGCTTATAAATACAATATGATTAAAATGAATTCTCCTGACAAAGAAATAAACAAACTATTGGTTCATAAATGCAGTGAATGACACCATCTCATTATTTAAAAAGAACCTCAGTGTATTCAAGTGTACTGAGATAGGGTGAATAGGAAGGGTGAGGCTCAGGGATCATGCATACGGAGACTGTTCATTGTCTGTGTCGTAACCAGGCAAGCATCTGACTAGTTTCAACCCATATCAATTGATTTTTCTCTTCTTTACACTACGTGGCTATTATCATTTCTTTGATGAGTGGTGGGATGTGCTGCTGGTTCCCATATCACCCTGGGTGCTGAGAAAACTTTCTCTATGTTGGTTTACTCCACTGAAGAAGCACTCTAGCTGCATCTCAGTCGGCCATCTTCAAAAACATTTAGAATTAGCATATTATTTTATGTGAGAAGTGCATGTTTTTCAGGATGCCCAAGCGCAGAATGTTATGGACTCAATTGTGTTCCCCCCAAATTCATATCTTAATGCTAGTACCGCACAAGGTGACAGTATTTGAAAATAGAACCTCTGAGGAGGAAAGTATGATAAAATTAGGTCATATGAGGGGTCCCAATTCAATCTAAATGATGTTCTTGTAAGAACATCACACACAGAAAGAAGACCATATGAAGATACAGGGAGATGACCTTCTACAGGCCAAGGAGAAAGACCTCAGGAGAAATCCACCCCACCTGCAATTTGCTCTCAGACTTCTAGCCTCCAAGACTGTGAAAAAATAGATTTAAATTATTTAAACCACCCAGCCTGGTGTACTTTGGTAAGGCAGCCTAAAACTCATACAGGTATCTTGAACTTGTAAGGCTGCTACTGTCAGCCACTGAGCGTTGTGTAGATTGTAGAATGCATTCAAATTTGCAGCCGCCTCAAGTCTCGCTTGTTTCTACTTTTGCTTTCTGTGGTCTCAGCACACCCCTCCAGTTTGCACAGTTTAACAGCAAGAATTTAATGTATGGATAGAGAGTCTCAGCCCATCTATGGTACTGTCATTTTTTGTTAAATTTCTGGCTTGACTAATGCTTGCTTTAAGTAAGCCTTTCAAACTTGATTTAACAGCGCTGTGGCTTTTCTCCATATCTTTCAATTGACGTCTGCTCCTTTTTAGCTGTCAAACCTATGGGTTGTCACTCACTCTTTCCCCAAATGGAGTTTACTATCTTCTACTGCATGGCTGCTTGGTTTTCTGACAGCCTTCAGTTGGTAAATCTATAGCATTTTTGCCAGTCAAGTAGAGACTTTGGATAGGAGTATGCCCAGGAGAGTTACCCACACACTTCTGCTATTCTTACCCAAACAAGGATCAACGCATCTCAATTTGTTATTCTTCCTTTGACCAACGTCCTGACTTATGAAGTGTTAATCATTATTGTTATTATTTGAAACGTGTCTAGTTTTTCAGTTTTGTTTTTTTTTGGAGGAGAATCACCCAACTTATTCATACCATCTTTAATAGTAGTCCTTCAGTCTCCTTAATAACTTTAATGAGAATCTTAAAGATATTGTGATTTTGAGGAAAATTTCACAGCATTAATCACAACTAATAACATGCATGCCCCTGTTCCCAGAGATTCCACAGTTGTGTTTCTAATCATCTATGGAGAAATATTTACACATGTGCAAGAGACAAAAATATTTCTTGGATTTATAGAATATGAAAAAAACCCTCAAATTGAAAATTTGGTTAAATGATGTATAACCCTAAATAAGTTAATATAGAGCTGTATAATGTTAATGTGAGTATTTAATCATACTAAATCTTACGTATTTATATAGACAATCCCTTGTAGAACAGGTAAGTGTTCAGGGAACCCATCAGCATTAGTGTATCAGTTAGTGTTGTTGTGAAAGGTTGCATTTGGTTTCAGTAAATTTTTTTGGAAATTCTTTCAACATGTTTGACTATTTCTTGATGGGTGATTTACAAGTGCACCTGCCCATACCACATTGAATATTTAGCAGTTTTTGACCAAAAATGGAAATATGTTTGGAAATGAAATCCATGCTCCACCCTCCCTATTTACCCGATATCACCCGAACGACTTTTGTTTGTTTGTTTGTTTCCCCAGAGGAAAAAGTCCTCTAGGGGAAGGTTTTGCTGATGTGGAAAAGGTGAAACAAACAAACAAACAAACAGAAGGCAGAAACACTAAAAGGCATCAAAATTGACAAGTTGAGCATTGGAAATGTGTCTTGATAGGTGTATTGCATCAAACAGATTATTTTGGAGGTGAAGTTCAAACATGCAAGAATAAATACACAGTTTTTTATAAACAAATTCCTGGTTTTTTGGGTGCCCTTCATATGTATTCACACACATACATACGTAAGCGAGTGTAAGTGTCCACATTAAAGAATTAACATGTTTAAATTTTTGAAGAGGGAAGAAAAGTTATGGTCGTGGATAATCTTTACTTTGCAATCTAAAGATTTCTTAAAAGTTTTAACATTTTAAAATAGAATACATTAATTTTTATCATTTAAAAACCAGAAAACAAATGAAAAAGGTATATTTCTATATTTATCTAAATGTAGAGAATGTAGGAAGATTGAGTTTCTGCTTCTGCAAGGCTAAAGCCAGAATACAACCAATTTTGTTTGCATCCTATTAAGATTTTGCCTCCTAGAACAGTGAGCAGAGACTTTCCTTTGATATCATACTCTAACACTGATATTGAGAATGGGAAAGTTCAAAACCGGAGTTAACTATTGTGGTGGAGTCTAAACTCACCCTTGTTGATTTGTCAGCTGTGTCTCCTCAGTTCTCTCCCCACTGACTTTCAAGGATGCTTTGCTTTTACTTTGGATCTTCAAATTTGCAAAATGTTTGGAGGCAAAGGAACCTAGAAAACTGGGCGCTTTTTCAGTTGGATATTCATGTGTTAGCTTAATTCTGCAGAGAATGAAGTAGGTGCATGCTTTGTCCAAAGGCAGCAGCCTCTGAATGCTTGGTGTTACATGGTTACCACGTGCTGCCTGCAGGAAAGAGAGGTTCATTTGGGATTTTCACCTCTTTGAAGAAAGTCTATTCCCATTGAAATCTGTATTCATTATCTCAAGACTGCTTTAAGATTCCTTCTTTTTTTTAATTTTTAATTTTGAAGATGTGGGGTACGGTTCAGGGTTAGGTATACAAATGCTCACTTTGTTTCTGTGATAGATCACTCAGTACTATAGACTCTAAGTCCACCCAAGTTGCTACAAAGTTCATAATTTTGTCCTTCTTTATGGCTGTGTAATATTCCTTCATGTATATGTACCACATTTTTTAAATCCAGTTCTCTTTTGATGGGGAGCAAGGATAGTTACATGTTTTTGCTATTATAAATAATGCTTCAATAAACATGTGTGTGCAGGTATCTTTTTCACAGAGTGATTTTTTTGTACTTTTATTTTTTTTATTTTAAATATGTGGAGTAGAATTAAGGATTGGGTACACATATGTTCATTTTGCAGGTACCCTTCCTGATGAGGTGCGTCCTCCCTCCCCTAGCAATTTCCCACTGCTGCCAATCCTGCGCCCACCCTCCCCTGGCAGTTTCCCACTACTGCCAATCCCTTTATTATAGCATTAGATAGATGTTCAAGGTCCGCTTATGAGTGAGAACATGTGATACTTGGTTCTCTGTTTCTGTAATAGGTCACTCAGTATTATAGCCTTTAAGTCCATCTAAGTTGCTGTAAAATTCGTAATTTTGTCCTTCTTTTTGACTGCGCAATATTCCATTGTGTATATCCACAACATTTTTTTTTAACGAGTCCTCTTTTGATGGGCAGTACGGTTGGTTCCATATTTTTTTTATTGTGAATAATGCTGCCATAAGCATGCATGTGCAGGTATCTTTTTCATATAGTGATTTGAGTTCCTTGGGGTAATTTCCAGTAGAGGGTTGCAGGGTCATATGGGAGGTCGATTTTTAGATTTTTTAGGAATTGTTGCACTGTTTTCCACAGACGCAGTACTGGTTTACACTCCCACCAGTGTGTAGAAGTATTTCTTTTTCGCCACATCCTCTCCAGCATCTGTTGTTTTTTGAGTTATTGATAATGGCCATACTGACGGGAGTTAGGTGGTATCTCAGTGTTGTTTTAATTTGCATTTCTTTGATGACTAGTGAGGCTGAGTATTTTTTCATATATCTGTGGGCTACTCGTATGTCTTCTTTTGAGAAATGTCTATTCATATCTTTTGCCCACTTTGTAATGAGGCTGTTGATTTATTTTTTCTTTTCAGCACAGTTGAGTTCCTTGTAAATCCTAGATGTTAGGCCTTTGTCAGATATACAGTTAGCAAATATTTTTTTCCCATTCTGTGGACTGTCGCCTCACTCTGTTGATGGTTTCTTTGGCTTTGCAGAAGCGTGGCAGTTTGATGAGGCCCCAGTTGTCTATCTTCTCTCTTATTGCATGGGCACTTGGGGTTTTGATCAGAAATTGGTTGCCAGTTCCAATTTCCATAAGGGTGTCTCCTGCATTTTCTAAGCTTCTTATAGTTTGAGGTTTTACATTTAGGTCTTTGATCCTTTTTGAGTTGATTTTTATGTAAGGTGAGAGGTAGCAGTCTCGTTTTAATCTTCTCTTTATGGTCAGTCAGTTTTCCCAGGAGCACTTACTGAATCGGTTCTCTCCTCTCCCCAGTGGCTGATGGTGCAGGCTTTATCAAAGATGAGTTAGTTGAGAAATTGAGGTTTTGCTTCCAGATTCTCTATCCTGTTCCATTGGTCTACATGCCTGTTCTTATACCAATACCAGGTCATTTTTATTATTGTAGCTTTATAATAAAGCTTAAAGTCTGGGAGTTTTTTTTTTCCTGAGGATCATTTTGGCTATTTTTGGTCATAAATGTTTCCATATGAATTCCTGTATTGTCGTTTCCAGGTCTAAGAAGAATGCTGCTGGTAATTTAATGGGTATTGTGCTAAATCTGTAGATTGCCTTGACTAGATTAGACATCTTAGCAATGTTGATTTTTCCAGTCCATGATCATGAAATATTTTTCCATTTGTTTGTGTCATCTTTGATTTCTCTAGCAGTGGTTTGTAGTTTTCATTGTACAAGTCTTCCACTTCTCTTGTTAGGAAGATGCCAAGGTATTTCATTTTTCTGTGGCTATTGTGAATGAGATTGTGCTTTTTATTTGGGTTTCTGTTTGTTTTGTTTATTGTTGGTGTATAGAAATTTGACTGTCTTTTGCACATTTATTTTAAACCCTAAGACTTTGTCAAAGTCCTTTATTAGTGTAAGAAGTTTTTGACAGATTGTCTTGGGTTGTCTGTAAAGAGGGATAACTTAACTTTAACTTCCTCTTTTCCTATTTGGATACCCCTGGTTTCCTTCTCTTGTCTGATTGTTTTATGTTGAACAGGAGGGATGAGAGTGGATATCTTTGTCTTGTTCCAGTTTTCAGGGCAAATGGTTTCAATTTCTGTCTGTTTAGCAATATGTTGGCTGTGGATTTCTCATAGATGACTGTTACTATTTTGAGGTATGTTCCATCTATGCCTAGATATTTGAGGGTTTTTATCAAGAAAGGGTACTGGATTTTATCAAAAGCTTTTTCTGCATTTAATGATATAATCATGTGGTGTTTGTTTTTACATCGGTTGCTGTATTTAATTACGTTTATGGTCTTGCAGATGTTGAACCAGCCCTGCATCCTGGAGATGAAATTCACTTTATTATGGTGGATGATTTTTGAGATGTGTTGCTGAATACAGTTTGCTAGAATCTTGTTGAAAATTTTAGCATCTATGTTCAGCAAGGATATTGACCTGGAGTTCTCTTTCTTTGTTGAATCTTTACCCATTTGGGATATCAAAGTGATATTAGCTTCATAAAATGATTTGGGCAGGGTTATGTCTTTCTTGATTGCCTGTAATACTTTCAGTAGGAATGGCATCACCCCCTCCTTGAATGTTTTGTAGAACTCTGATGGAAAGTCATCTGGTCCAGGGCACCTTTTTTTGTAGGTAGTTTTCTTATGACGTTGTCAATTTCCTGGGTTGTTTTTTGGTCTATTTAGCATCTCAATTTCTTCTTGTTTCAAACTGAGCAGTTTGTGTGATGTCAGAAAGTTCTCCATTTCATTTGGGTTTTCAAGTTTATTTTCATACAAGTATACATAGTAAACTCTGATAATCTTTTGTATTTCTTTAGGGTCATCTGTGACTTGATCTCTTGCATTTCTGATGGTGTTTATTTGGACTTTTTCTCTCTTTTTTGTGGTCAGTCTAGGTAGAGGTCCATCAATCTTGTCTATCCCTTCAAAGAATCAGTTTTTTGTTCTGTTGATTTTTTTGTATTATATTTTTGTCTTCTATGTCCCAAATTTGGGCTTTATTTTGGTGATCTGGATTCTTCTGCTGAAGTTAGGGTTTTGGTGATCTTGCTTTTCCAGCTTTCTTAGGTGATTTGCTAGACTGTTAACTTGTGATCATTCCATTTTATTCTTGTGTGTTCATACAGATATGAATTTCCCTCTTAGTGTTGTTTTCATGGCATCCCAGACATTTTAGTAAGATTCTTCTTCATTTTTATTTGTTTCCAGGAATCTTTTAATTTCTGTTTTGATTTCTGTATTGACCCAGGAGTTGTTCAGCATCATGATCTTTAGTGTCCATGTCTTTTTGAGTTTGAGGGAAACTCTGTTGGTATTGATATTTATTTTTATTCCACTGTGATCTGAAAATGAGCATGACAGTATTTCAGTTTATGGAATTTGTTCGTGCTTGATTTATAACTGAGGATGTGTTCAATCTTAGAGTATATTTCATGTGGTGATGAATGGAATGTATATTTTGGGGTTGTTGGTTAGATTGTTCTGTAGGTATCAATTTAGTCCTTTTGGTCAAGTGTCACATTGAGGTTCTGGATCTCCTTGTTAATTTTTTGTCTTGATGATCTGTCTAGGGTTGTTAGTGGAGTATTTAAGTTCCCAGCTATGATAGTGTTAGAGTCAATATCTTTTTTTTAGTTGACCCAGCAACTGTTTTATGAAAGTTGGTGCTCCTATGTTGGGTGCATGTATGTTTAGGGTAGATATTTTTTGTTGATGAATTGAAACTTTTGCCATTATGTATTGATCTTTTGTATCTTTTTACATTGTTAATAACTTAAAGGGTATTTCATCTGATATTAAGATCACAGCTCCTGACCTCTTTTGTGCTCCATTCACCTGAAAATTTATTTTCCATCCTCTTACTTTGTCTGTGAGTGTCCTTTCTGGTGACATGAATGTCTTGGAGACAATATACTGTTGTATCTTGATATTTTATTCAATTTGCCATTTTTTGTCTTTTCAGTGGTGCATTTAGCCCATTCACATGCCAGCTAATGATTGAGATGTGAGAATTTATCCCTGTCATGAGGTTCTTATGGAGTTTATTGTTGTTGTTGCTGTTTATTTATTTGTTTATTGTCTTTGTTTTGATTTGATTTATATGTGTTTTCAATCTTTTTTCCTGCATTCTTGGGAAGGGAGTTGTTATTTTTTCTTTCTTTTATGCTTGATACTTTCTTAAGTTTTTCTTGGAGAGCTGGTCTGGAGATGGTTGTAAGCTCATGGGAATTGAATGGGAAGAATTTTAATTCTCCATAACTGATGAAACTTAGCTTGGTTGGGTAAGTAATTCTTGGTTGAAATTTTTTATCTTTGAGTACTTTGAAGATTGGACTCCAATCTCTCTTAGCTTATTGTGTTTCTGTAGATAAGTCTGTTGCTATTCTAATTGGTCTTCCCCGGTAGGTAGTCTGACCAGTCTTTCTTGTTGCTTTTAGGATTTTTTTCTTTTATGCCTACTTTGTGTAAGCAAATTACTATGTGTTTTGGAGTTGATCCTCTCATTTGTTGTCTTGCAGGTGTTCTCTGAATCTCTTGTGTTTGAATGGTCACATCTCTGATGAGATAAGGGAGGTTTACTTGAATAATTTCATGGAATGTTTGCTCCAGGGTGGTCTCTGTTTCTCTATCTGCCTCCAGGATTCCAATTAATCTTAGGTTTGGCCTCTTGATATAATCACTTATCTCTTGGAGGTTCTGTTCTGTCTTTCTAAGCTTCTTTTCTATGTTTTTAACAGTTTGGGTTAGTCTCTTATTCTGGTCCTCAAGTTCTGAGATTCTTTCTTCTGCTTGGCTAATAATGCTTTTCATGCTTATCAGGTTGTTATTTATTTCATTCACTGTATTCCTTATTGCTGTTATCTCAGTTACCAACTCTTTGATCCTTTCCTCTTGTATCTCCTATTTATTGTCTCTATTAGTATCTTGATATCTGGGTTTGTGTTTTGAGACCAGTCAATCTGGGGTCTCTTCATTAACTGAGTTCTAAAGTCTGTATTCTCAATTGATCTTCCAGGGGTCTGTATGAGACCCACATTTTTCCTTTGCTTTTTCTTTTTTTGTGTGTGTAGATCCCCCCTCCTTTTTTTTTTTTTTTTTAACATTTTCTTTAATTCTGTTGTTCAGTGATGGGGGATAGGGGAGATAGTTTTACTTTTGTTTGCTCAGTCTCCTTTTCTTCCTTATGTGGATCCTTGGCTCTGTTCAATTTTGAAAATGGACTGGGGATGGGGAGCTGAGCTTTTTGCAGTTTTAAGATTCAATTTAGGGGAAAGCTGTAATTCAGAAGGTATCTGTAGATCTCGGTATCTGCTGATAGGTGTGTAGGCCCCCTAGAACCCACTTCCTATGGCCCTACACTTTGTCCATGCAGTGGGGCTGGATGTTTGCCCCTGAAACAAAATGAGATAGGAAAAAGGGAAAGAATGAAAAAAGAAAAGAGGAAGATAAAAGGAAGATGGAGAAAGAAGAAGAGGGAAAACAGACAGGCATACCAACTAACAAACAAACAGAGAAACAAAGACAGAAAAAAACAAAACAAAACAAAAAAGCATACAGACACTCATACAAACAAACAAAGAACAACAAAAACCCCTGTTGATATACTTGCCCTCAAAAATACCCTTACAGAAACAGAAAATATAAAATAAAAACAAGCAAACAAAATTTTAAAAAAACTTGCTCTGTGGCCATTTCTGTAACTCCATGTCCCTTTCAGCTCCCACCGCCCCTCCATGTTAAGAAGCAGCTTTGGTCTCCAGTCCATCCCCTCTGCTCTCAGCACAGACAGATAGGGTTGTTCTCAGTGTGGGTCAGATGTCCCATCTACTACTGTGTGAGGAGGATGGATCAGATCTGGACTCACCTGATTCATCTGCTGCTGTCTCTGCTATCAAGTTCCCACTCAGATCTGACATGTCTGTGCCTATTCCAGCATGGGGAAAGAGTGTCTGTCTCTCCAACCCCAATGCAAGGATAGCCTCTGGGTCCTAGGTTGGAGTCTGGAAAGAACTGGGCGAGGCAATGCAGGTCTCTGCCCGGTCTTGCAACAGAGAAGATGACACTGGTTGGCATCTCCTCACTGGTGGCAGGGCTTAGTTTCAGATTGCCACACCTTGCTTTCTCTACAGTTCCTGGAGCAAGTGTCAGTCTGCTGTCACAGGTGATGGTGTGGGCTGGGTGCCATGTGGTGAGGAGCAGTTGTTCTCTGCTGCCTTCTCTCAAGAGAGCCCTGAGTTGGCAGATAATCCCCCAAACCAGGGGCTTCAATCCTAGGGTGGTGATGGGTTGCAGTCATCTCCAGTGGAGAGCCCCAGGTACATGAAGCCAAGTATTCCCACAGAGAGATTTTCACTCACCCACCAGCACACTACCACTCATGCAGAGAGTCTTTGTGGACACATGTTTTGACGAAAACTCATACTCTGACCTGTTCCATGGCCATCTTGTCTTCTCCTCCAGTTTTGTTCTTTTAGAGGTTTGGTTCAGCTGTATTTTTTGATATGTATTTGAATGTATTTCTTTTAAAATGCCCTCTTTTATTAAAAATTCATTCAAATGTGTTTTGATATTTTGTAATCTACTATTTCAAATGCAGAATGTAAAAGAACAGCCCCAAATGCTGTTAAATGAAATATTTTGCCCATCAAATCAGGAAGTTTGAATGAATTCTGTACTCTACCCTCCAAAAACTTTAATCATGTCATTTTTATAAAAAATCAGATCTTAGACATAGCCTTTATCAGAAACATTACTAAAGGTTATTCCCTTCAATATAAACATAAAATCATTGATGTTAGTTACTAACCTAGTAACTAGTAAGGGCTTTTCCATTCCATTTGCATGGAAATAGAGCTCTCTTGTATGGTACCATGTATGCTTTCTGCCATAATGTGTCAACAGGGAAGGATCTAGTTACTGATTTTACTAGAAAGATCCACTTTTTGTTTGGAATTTATACTAAAATCAAATCCAATCTATCCAAGTGTAATTTTTTTTTACTTAGCACATTTAAACAGCAAAACTTGCACAAAAATACCACAGATAATTTATTCTGTAACTATATAATGGTAAACATTTTGTAAGCTAATTTTTTTATTCATCTTCTGAATAAATGCATAACCCAGGTGTGTGAGGTGAAGGATAACCCACATCATAAGGATACATGGTGTTTGTTATAATACAATTTATTGATGCAAACCTGCAAGTGGATAAAGAGTAAAGCACCTAGATGACCTAGGTTTTATATTTTACAAAGGTCATGCACTGACTAAAAGATGGACCTATAGGAGAAAGAACTCCATCCCACTCGAAGTTACTTTTTGATAGAGTGCCTCAAAATGGTTAAAACATTCAATAATACATATCAAGGAATCTATAGGCACAGGGAATAAAGCCAGGGAGGCCATATACATAGACATGGTCCTGGGAATGAGTCTACCTCCCTCTAGTATGTTTCAGGGAGTCTTTATACCAAGAGTGCTGACATTAGCTAGAGTTCCTGTTAAGCCACCACAGATGGGTTCAGTCCTATTGAGTACAAAGCGACAGAATAGAAGGAAGTATAGAGATAGACGTCTCCATGGTTTTACAGCCAAGACCAAAAAGACTGCATTCTTCCACCAGGAAGATGCAAGAAGAACAGAGATTTATTTGCATTTGAATTTGGAAACAAAATATAAAGACTTGTTGCTCTTCTATGTTTGTGTTTTTAATTATTTTCAAGATTAGTCTTATACTTAAAGCAAACACCACATTTTTAAAAACTACAGTTGACCCTTAAACAATGTCGGTTTGAACTGCATGGGTTCACTTATATGTGAATTTTACCTCTGCTACCCCTGAAACAGTGGGACCAACACTTCCTTCTCTTCCTTCTCCTACACCTACTCAGTATGAAGGCAAATAGGATGAAGACCTTTATAATGATCCACTTTCATTTAATGAATAGTAAATATATATTTTCTCTTTTTGGTGATTTTCTTAATAGCATTTTTTTCTCATATTTCCTCTCTCTAGCTTACTTTTTGTAGGAATTCAGTATATAATACATATAACATATAAAATATGTGTTAATCAATTGCTATGGGTAAGTCTTCTGGTCAACAGTAGACTAAAAGAGTTACATTTTGGGAAGTCAAAAGTTATATGCAGAAGTTTGATTGTGTATGGGTTGGTGCTCTTAACTCCTGTGTTGTTCAAGCATCAACCGTACTTGTAGGATATCTCAGAAATAGATGTTGCCTAGACAACATGGATCTCGATTTCTTTATAGATTTAACAAGGCCTCAGTTTATCTTTTTTTAATCCTGATGAAAATTAATATTCACTGTATCTAAACATCTGCTAGTAAAACCATTGTGGAACACTGGACTATTTGCATCTCTTTTGAAATTGTATATTTTCAGTGCATCTTTTAGCTGTTAACATTGTATATAACAGAAAGAATAATATGAGAAATAATTTTGCCTAAATTACATTTTGCCTAAGGAAGATCATTACTAGGATAAGAGATTATTAATGGTGTGCAAACTTGAGGCAAATATTTTAATGTAAAAAAAGGAAACAAATCCATCTAAAATCTCTAAAAACAATATTACAATATGTTTGGTGATCAGTCCATGGGAAGTTCCATTAGAAAATTTCTTCACACTTCCAATAATGAGGCCAGAGTAGTTATTCCTAATGATAGGTTCATGTGTATTTCATGCACTCTGTGAATCGAACATGTTGGACACATGAGTGGCATGACTCACCCACAGCTGTTGTCACACCTCAATACTCTTCCAAAAAATGGAAAGGAAAAAAAATCAAGAGATTAGCAAGCATGGGATTAACTAACCAAATATTTGATACCATAAGCACATTAATGATCTGAATAATATAATTTTAAGCCACATGGGATATAGTGGAGTTATTTCTGGGTATCATATACTAAATTATCATATTAAGTAGATTGAAACTTGTTAGCTATGAGTCTGAGTAACTGGAGCAAGAGCTACTCTGACATTCTGATGTATGTCTTCACAAAAATGAAAACATTGAATGAAGAAAAATGGCAGACAATGGAACTCAATCCAGCCATTCGAATATTCAGCAAATTCCCATGTTTAAAAGGAGAGCAACTAATTAAAATTTACTGGAAACACTTTTGAAAGTCAGTTGCAACAAGTGACCCTTGAAAGCAGCAAAGAGTAGCTGATGATTTTCCCTCTAAATATTTACTTCTTCTAAAATTTGTGTTTATTTATTTATTTATTTATTTTTGTTTTGAGTTGGAGTCTCACTCTGTCACCCAGACTAGAGTGCAGTGGCTGCTCCGGCCACCGCAGCCTCGACCTGCTGGTCTCCGGCGATCCTTCTGCCTCAGCCTTCCAAGTAGCCAGAATTACAGGCATGCACTACCATGCCCGGCTGATTTTTTGATTTATTGTAGAGATGAGGTCTCACTGCCCAGGCGGGTCTCGAACCCGCGGGCTCAAGCAATCCACTCACCTCAGCCTCCCAAAGGCACGGGATTACAGGCTGAGCCACCAAGCCAGGCTCTATGTGTTTATTTTTAATGTCTTCTTTATACTATCTAAATAAGTCATATCAAAAAATCATATTCAAGAAGTAAGCAAATTTTTTTTGAGCAGCTGGTGATTTGTGGCAAGATTATTGGTTGAAAAACTTTTGAAATTTCAATCATAATCAAATCTTCTAAATAAATCAAATTGTGTATTTTATGATAAGCATGGGGATTTAGCCTTGTTTACTCTTAGATCGGAAAAATCAGAAATTACTTGATTACTTGGTCCCTTTGTTTATGGTGCTGAAACATCAGATACCAATGATGGTCCTTGGTCCAGCAGGACACTGTCTCTTGGCTCTATGGTTTTTGTTTATTACTGTCTTTCACCTCTCATCTCACCCTCCTTGCTGTGATTCTATCATGTTTTACTCTTCCCAAGTTTCTTTGTATAAACATAACTTATCTTCTGTTATCCACTTTATTTTTTTCTCATCTAGATCTCTAGTTCTCTCTTTTTTTCTTACCAACTCTTTGAGCTTTTCAATAGACACAGTGTTTTGAGATAAGTCTCTGCTCTGTTGGCTTTTCACCTTTGATGGGTGTTAAAATATAAAACAGGCTACTTGACTTTACTTTAAAAATGCTTTACTTGCCAATATCAACAGCATATACAATTTTTTTAAACTTCAGATACTTATCAATTATTTAAATTTTGGATAGTCTTCTGTGGAAAAGAAGAATATGAATTCAAGTGAATACTGATATTTGAGAAGGGTCAAAAGTTGAATATTCTAACAATTTATCGCTTGTGATTCTTCAAGCTTTATTCTTAAGTAATGTTCAATGTTTTATTCCTGCACATAAAGCTAAACATCTAAATATGACCAAACATTTTTTTCAAAATTAAAAGTTAAAAAATTATCACTTTATTCAGGAAGAAAGTCCAATTCACTGAGTTAGACAATGGAATCATTGTAATTTTTCCTTTCTTGGAAAGTGTGCTTTATTACAACGTATTTTCAGCACTGTTTTATGATATAATATGTTTTTTCATCTCCACTTATTTATTTTTATTCAGATATTTTCACTGTTATTTTTATACACCTCCACCCCCCCCCAGTATGATAAACTAATCAACAGTTTTTAAAATGTCTTTTCAATATCTTTTTAGAGAACTAGAGAGATTTGTTGTTATAATTGTCATCAGCATATGCTAATGCTGCATTAGTACGATATAATCTTTATTTCCTTGATTTTACAAACTTTTCTTACATCTATCCCTCATCATCTATATTTCAGTTCTCTACGTGCTTTTTTCCCAGCCCAAAGTATCTTATGTCCTGAATATCACTTTATTTTACCAGTAGTTCTTTCTCGTGACATAATGCAGAACCTAGAATGTTTATTTTAATAATAACTACAGAAAGTGTTTATGCAAGTCTAAGCATTATTTTTGTAGATTTTGGGGACAGAGTTATTTCAAGCATAGGGTGGATGATGAGATTACAGTACCTATAAAAACGTTTTAAACATTAACACATCCCTTGATTCTTGAGACATCCTTTGCATGTTAAAATAAAATCTGAGCCGGGCTCGGTGGCTCAGCCTGTAATCCCGCGCCTTTGGGAAGCTGAGGTGAGTGGACTGCATGAGCCGCGGGTTCGAGACCCGCCTGGGCAGCGAGACCTCATTTCTACAATAAATCAAAAAATCAGCCAGGCGTGGTAGCGCACACCTGTAGTTCCGGCTACTTGGAAGGCTGAGGCAGAAGGATCGCCGGAGCCCAGCAAGTCGAGGCTGCAGTGGTCAGAAGCGGCCACTGCACTCCAGTCTGGGCAACAGAGTGAGACTCCAACTCAAAAAAATAAAAAATAAAATCTGAGGTCAAGCACAGGTGGTTCATGTCTGTAATCCCAGCATGTTGGGAGATTGGGGTCAGAGGATAGCTTGAAGTCAGGAGTCTGAGACCAGCCTGGGCAACAGAGTGAGACTCCATCTCCACACAAAAAATGAAGGACTTAGCTGAGCATGGTGGCACAATCCTGTGGAAAAACTGCTTGGGCTCAGGAAGTTGAGGCTGCAGGGAGCTATGATTGCACCACCGCACTCTAACCTGGGTGGCAGACTGAGACCCTGTCTCTAAAAAATTAGTAAAAAATAAAAATAGATATATTTAAAATATAATAAATAAAAATAAAATAAATGCAATTTGAATTTGTTATCACAAATTTATTTGGCTATAATCAGCAGTCATTTGTTTAAGATAACTTCATGAATTTTAATGAGCTTTATTGCATTTGCTCCTTACATATGCATGTGTCTTTTAAGACCTCTTCAATTTGTTTTATGTATAAGAACAAGATTTCTTCTCCTTGTTCTTATTTATAGGTCATTTATGGTATCTTCAGACTTGCAGAGTCTGTAGTCCTACCATGGGCACTGAAGTGCTTACCTAAAGAAATACAACCAAGTTATCTAGTTACATTAATTTCTAATTAGTGAACAGGAGGGCAATCAATTAGGAAATTAACTTATAACTTAATTGAGTACAGTATGCTGGCTTTCCTCATCTTTTACTTTGCTTTAATCAACACCTACCAATACACATAAAACATCTTAATAACTGCTGTTTAATAAATCTGTGTTGAATAAATTTATTTTTTAGTTTAAAATGATTTTATCTTATCTAAAATTTACTTTCATAATTACAAATTTATTTCCTGCACAACTATACCTACTAAAAATAAATTTGGAAGTTAATTACATTGCAAACAAGTTTAAAAGCATCTGAAATTATTTAGGTGAGCCTTAAAGCTTAATTTTTTAACTGAGCAGATATAATTTCAACAAGCAAAGGACCTTTTTTGTTCCTCCTTCAGACTTAACCCTGACCTGACACACTAGCTAATGTTTTTTAAATACACTCTGCTCTTATAAAAGATGCAAGGAAGTCATTACTTTCCTGTAACAATTTGTATGGATTTATTACTTAATTAGTCTTTTTACCTCTATTTGACGGGGGTTATTGAATGCAGCTTATACCTTAGCCAGAACAAAAACTAAGTACTTTTTTTATAGGGTCCCACATTAAAAAACAATATAACTAGACAGTAAAATATATTAACACTCCTCAGAGAGTTTTCAATCCGTCATATTTTTTGAAGCAATTGGAAAGATGTGTATTGAAGAGATGACTTATTTGTTGGGAGGGAATAAAACCAATCAAAAAAAAAGAAATTAATTTCTATCTAATTGAAAATGGTCAGTATCTGCAGAGCCCTACGTTGACTTGTATTGCAGCCAGGAGCTTTAAGAGGAAGCAGAAATGGAAACCGGATAATAATTGAAGGAAGTAATTTTAACCATAGCGTAGTGAGTATTGCAGATAATTTTAGAGAAGACTAGAACCAAATCAGGGACATATTAGAGCTCAATCATGTCTTTGGTGCTGCTGTGATTGCTGCCTGTATATTTATCTGTATTGTCTGTTACTGACTAGCAAGGCAAGGATTTGCTTGGTAGTCAAGGTAGTCAATGCAGACAGACAGACAGCCATACCCCACATAAAGCCAAAGCCGTTTATGCAAATATAAACATAATTTTGAATGTAAGTATTTATGTATCATAAAATAGATACTATCTATTGCATCAGTCTTCAGACACTCCTCAAGTTCCCTGAAATCCAGTTTTCTGAAGGGTCCTTTAGATTTACGAGTCCCTGATAATGAATGATAATGAATTTAGGTTCTTTGTCTTTGGGGCTGTCACACGTCCGTTTGACTCACTCTGTCTCTTGCCACACAGTTTGATGTCGTGTGACTCTTGTGGTCATCGGTATCATGTTTATGTTTGCTCATAGCTGGACTTTATAGCGATACATTGTAATATGGGTTTGTTGTAGATAGTATTTGTGGGTCTTTGGCTTTCTTACCTTACATGTATTGTCTGATTTTTTTTAGGAGTTTGAGAGATTTAACAACTATTCAGCCCAAATAATTTTTAACAGATCTGTGTAAAATTGAAGCAATACAAAGTATATTCTCAACTTCAATGGCACAAATTTCAAAATCATCAACAGAAAGAAATTTGAGAAACTTCCCAAGCATGTGGAAATTAAGCAACACATTACTGCAAGCAATGGATCAAAACAGCAGGCAAACAAACAAAAAAACCCAAAGCCTCAAGGCAAATTATAATATACTTTGAAATAAATTAAAATAAAAACACAACATGCTAAAATGTATTAGATGTAAGTAGTGTTGAGGGATAAAGTACTTAGATGTAAATCTCAACATTAAAAGATAAGAAAAATCTGGCTCACACCTGTATTACAAGTACTTTGGGAGACTGAGGTGGGAGGATCACTTGAGCCCTGGAGGTCAAGACCAGTTAGGAAACATAGTGAGACCTCATCTCTACGAAAAAAAATATAGCCAGGTGTGGTGGAACCCATGGTCTCAACTACTTGGAAGACTGAGGCAGGAAGATCACATGAACCCAAAAGTTCGAAGCTGCCGTGAGCTGTGTTTGTGCCACTGCGCTCCAGCTTGGGTGACAGAGTGAGACCCTGACTCAAAAACAAAAAGAAAAGCCTAAATCAAAAACATAAACTGCTTCCTTAAAAGAAAGGGAAAAAAAAAACAACACTTTTTAAAAAGTGAGCAAGAAATAGGATAGACAAGTGGAACCTCATCAAGCTGACAAGTTTCTGCAAAACAAAAGAAACTGTTAAGAGAGCAGGGAAGCCGGGCTAGGTGGCTCAGCCTGTAATCCCCGCGCCTTTGGGAGGCTGAGGTGAGTGGATTGCCTGAGCCCGCGGGTTCGAGACCCGCCTGGGCAGCGAGACCTCATCTCTACAATAAATCAAAAAATTAGCTGGGCGTGGTAGCACACGCCTGTAATTCCGGCTACTTGGAAGGCTGAGGCGGAAGGGTCGCCAGAGCCCAGCAGGTCGAGGTTGCGGTGGCTGGGAGTGGCCACTGCACTCCAGTCTGGGCGACAGAGTGAGACTCTAACTCAAAAAAAAAAGAGAGCAGGGAGACAACCTACAGAATGGGAAAAAAATTTGCCAACTGTTTATCTGACAAAGGCCTAACATCTAGGATCTACAAGGAACTCAAACATGCTGAAAGGAAAAATACAAACAGCCCCATTAAAAAGGGGGGAAAGACATTAATAGACATTTCTCAAAAGAAGATATATGGGCAGCCAACAGATATATGAAAAAGTGCTCAACCTCACTCATCATCAGAGAACTGCAAATCAAAACTACATCGAGATATCACCTAAACCCAATAAGAATGGTCATCATTAATAAAACAAACCACCACAGATGCTGGCGAGGATGTGGAGAAAAAGGAATGCCTCTACACTGCTGGTAGGAATGCAAACTAGTGCAACTTCTTTGAAAGACAGTGTGGTGATTTCTGAAAGAACTAGAAATTGGCCTTCCATATGATCCAGCAACTACCCTATTGGGAATATACCCGGAGGAACTCAAATCATTCTACACAGGCATGTCTGTTGCAGCTCTATTCACAATAACAAAAATATGGAACCAATCATGCTGCCAATCGAAGCCGGACTGGATAAAAAAAAAAAAAAAGGTACATATACACAATGGAATATTATGCAGCCATAAAGAAGGACAAACATATGGACTTTGCAGCAGCTTGGACGGATTTACAGTCTATCATACTCAGTGATCTATCAAGAAACAAAGAACAGAGTACCATATGTTCTCACTCATAAGCGAACATTGAACAATTATCATAATACTATAAGAAAGGGATTGGCAGTTGAGGGAAACTGCTAGGGGAGGGAGGGGCATACCTCATCAACAAGGGTACCTGCAAAATCAACATTTGTATACCTAACCCTGAATTGTACCCCACACCTTAAAAATAAAAAATAAAAATTAAAAAATAAATTTAAAACATTAAAAAGTGGGCAAAAGATATGAATAGACATTTCTCAAAAGAAGACATATGAGCAGCCAATGGATACATGAAAAAATGCACAGCCTCTTTAGTCATCAAAGAAATGCAAATCAAAATCACACTGAGAAACCACTTAAATCTAGTCAGGATGGTCACCATTAATAACTCAAACAAACAACACATGCTGGAGAGGATGTGGGGAAAAGGGAACACTTCTACACTTAGTGGGAGTGTAAATTAATACAACCTCCCTGAAAAACAGTGTGGTGATTTCGAAAAGACCTAAAAATTAACCTTCCATATGACCTAGCAATCCTCTTCTGGGAATATACCCAGAGGAACACAAATCATTACATAAAAAAGATACCCAACCCGGGCTCAGTGGCTCAGCCCATAATCCCGCGCCTTTTGGGAGTCTGAGGTGAGTGGATTGCCTGAGCCCGCGGGTTTGAGACCCGCCTGGGCGGCTTGCGAGACCTCATCTCTACAACAAATCAAAAAATTAGCCGGGCGTGGTAGCACGGGCCTATAGTTCCAGCTCCTTGGAAGGCTGAGGCAGAAGAATCGCCGGAGCCCAGCGGGTCGTGGCTGTGGTGACCGGGAGCAACCACTGCACTCTAGTCTGGGCGACAGAGTGAGACTCCGACTCAAAAAAAAAAGGATACCTGTACGTGCATGTTCATTGCAGCATTGTTCATAATAGCAAAAACATGGAACCAACTGTGCTGCCCATTGAAAGTGAACTGAATAAAAAATTATGGTACATATACATGAGGAAATATTATGTAGCCATAAAGAGGGACAAAATTATGGACTTTGCAACAACTTCGATGAATTTAGAGTCTATGATTCTCAGTGATCTATCACAGAAACAAAGAAGTGAGTACCACATGTTCTCACTTATAAGTGGATCCTGAACACTTGTCATAATACTACAAGAAAGGGATTAGCAGTAGTGGGACTTGCCAGGGGAGGGATGGTGGGGGCACGTAACATCAACAGGGGTACCTGATTCCAAACCAGGCGAAGTGATAATGAGGATCAATGTGAGGCCCAAACTTCACCTGTACGATGACTACTTATGTTCCTAATCCTGAATTATACCCCACATCTTTAAAATTTTAAAAATAAAAAATAATTAAAAGCAAATATTTTTTTAAAAAAAGGATAATGATTTTTTAAAAAGAATCTAGAAGGAACAGCCCTAAAGAGAACACATGGAAGAAAACTAGGTTATCTATAAATGAAACAAAGAAAAAAAAATCAAGTACAGCCAAATTTCATTATTTGAAATGATCTAGAACATGAGAGATGAGAGAGAGAGAGAGGTCTCAAATTGCAAAAGCAGGAATGATAGATGTAACGTCACAACGAGCCGTAGGGAAATAAAAATGATTACTGGCAGATGTTATAAGAAATGTCAAATGAACAAATGCTCAGAAAGACACAAACTCCTGAAACTGAATCTAGAAGAAACAAAAAATGTGAATAGATCTTTAGCAAGTAAAAAGATGGAACTACTAATTAAAACAATTCCCACAAAGAAAAGCCTGAGTACACGTAGCTTCATTGGTGAATTTTTTCAAACTGTTTAAAGAAGAATTAACACCAGTGTTTTGCGAATTCTTCCAAAAAGTAGAAGAGGCAAAATGATTTTCTAACTCATTCTTATGAGGCTCATATTACCCTGAAACCAAACCTAAGAAAGAAATTACAAGAAAACTATACATTTATTTCCCTTATGAATACAGACACAAAAATTATTGATAAAATAGTAGCAAACTGAATCCAGAAACATGTAAAAAGATTTACTCTCAATAACTAAGTACAAAATATCCCACGAATACAAAGTTTGTTTAACACACAGAAATCAATCAATATAGTAGGTAGTATTAGTAGTATGAGGGGCAAAAACCACACAATCATTCCTGTAGACTTAGCGTATAACCATTTGACAAAATCTAATATTCTTTAATATAAAAACTCTCAACAAACTAGACATAAGGAAACTTCTTCAACTTATTATAGAGCATCTACAATAGTGAATCTCCTAAAATCAGAAAAAATAAATGTCGTCTCATATCACTTCTACCCAAATTTGTGTGAGAGATTCTAGTTAAAAAGAATCAGGCAAGTAAAAAACAATAAGTTAAAAACATGCAGATTAAAAAGCAAGATCTATAAAATTGCTCATGGCTTAAACTTTATGTAACATCTCAAAAAGTGAAGAAAATAAGAGTATTAGAGCTATGAACCAAGTTAAGAAGGATTATAAGATGCGAGATAAATATACAAATTTAATTATATTTGTTCAAGTTAGCAATAAATAATCTGGTAAAAATGTTAAAAATAATTACATTTAAGATAGTAGCAGAGAAATAAGATATTTAGGAATTTTTTTTTGCAAAAAGTGTAATGCTTTTACACTGAAAATCACATAATATTTTTGAAAGACACCAAAGTTCTAAATAAAAATCAAACATCCTCATGCTCATATAGTAGAAGACTTTACATTGTTAGAATGATAATACAGGCATACCTTGTTCTACTGTGTTTCACTTTATTGTGTTTTGCAGATACTGCATTTTTTCATAAACTGGAGGTTTGTGGCTTCCAGCGAGCCTATTGGCACTCATTTGCCAACAGTATGTGCTTACTTTGTGTCTCTGTTCCAAATTTTGGAAATTCTTTCAGTATTTTAGACTTTTTCATTGCTGTTATATTTCTAATTAGTGACCTTTGATCTATGGCAACTGTTTTTAGAGCGCCACGAACCACACCAATATAAGACAACAAACTTAATTGATAAACGTCTGTGTTCTGATTGCTTCCCTATTTCTCTCCCACTCCACAGGCTTCTATTTTCTGAGACACAACAGTATTGAAATTAGGCCAATTAATATCTTTCACAATACCTTCTTTTTTTTTTTTTTTGAGTTGGAGTCTCACTCTGTTGCCCAGACTGGAGTGCAGTGGCCGCTCCTGGCCACCGCAGCCTCGACCTGCTGGGCTCCGGCGATCCTTCCGCCTCAGCCTTCCAGGTAGCCGGAATTACAGGCATGCACTACCATGCCCGGCTGATTTTTTGATTTATTGTAGAGATGAGGTCTCACTGCCCAGGCGGGTCTCGAACCTGAGGGCTCAGGCAATCCACTCACCTCAGCCTCCCAAAGGCGCGGGATTACAGGCTGAGACACCAACTCCGGCTTACGATACCTTCTAAGTGTTCAAGTAAAAGGAAGAACTGCACATCTCCCACTTTAAATCAAAATCTTACACTTCCCAATTTCAAAACTTACTACAAGCTACAATAATCAAGACAGTGCATGAGGATAGATACAAACTTCAATAGAATGAAAGTGAAAACCTAGAAATAAGTCTAACGTTTTTAATTAATTGAACCTGACATTTCGAATGCAGATATGCATGGCCAAATTGCTCTCCATAAGCTACCGACTTACATACTCCCACTGGAAGTGTCTAAGATCTCATCCTTGCCTAAACTGTGTATTATCATTTAAAAACCTTTGCCAATTAATTTTTAACAAGGGTGTGAAAGTAATTCAGTAGAGAAAAATCATTTTTCAACGAGTGATGCACAGATAATTAGATATTCATACAAAAAGTTGATTTTGGAGCCCTTTTTCACAATATATGTGAAAATAAATTCAAATTGGATCAAAGACCAAATTTAAAAGCGAAAATAACAAAACTCTTTAAAAAATGAGTTTAATTATCGTGATCTTTCATTAGGCAACAGTTTCTTACCTAAGCCACCAAAAACAACAGCATCAACAATAACAACTTAAAAAATAGATAAATGTTACTGAATAAAAATTTAAGACTTCTGTGCTACCAAAGACATCATGAAGAAAGTAAAAAAGCAATCCAGAGAGTGTGTGAAAATATGTGTAAATTAAGTATCTAATAAGGGACTTGTGTTTATAATATATAAAGAACTCTAGGAACACAATAGAAAGACAAATATTTTTATTTAAAAATAGGTAAGTAATCTGAACAACCATTGCTCTAAGGAAGATTAACAAGTAGCTAATGAATGCATAACAAGATTCTCCACATCACTAGTCATCAGGGAAATACATAACAAAACCACAATGAGAAAACATTTCACATCTATTAGATGACTAGAAGCAGAAGGTCAGATAATGTCAAAAGTTAGTGAGAATATGGAAAATGAGAACACTTATACATTGCTAGTGGAAATGTAAAATGCTACAGCCACCTTAGAAAACAGACTAGCAATTCCTCAAATGATTAGACAGAGTTATCATATACAGAAGTATCCATCAGGATTTTGGAGAGAAACAAAACCAATAAGATCTTTGAGATACATACACACACATACACGTGTGTGCGCACACACACACACACACACACACACACACACAAAACACGCCAAACATGCTGAAATTCTGAGGCAATATTTCCTCTTCTCAAAGAAACAGTTTTTGCTCTTAAGGGCTTCAAATGATTGGATGAAGCCCACCCAAACTATCCAGAGTAATTTTCTTCACTTGAAGCAAAAGAGCATAGATGTTAATCATAACTACAAAATATCTTCACAGCAACAGCTAGACTAGTGGCTGACAAAAAACGGGGTTTACAGATACTATGATCTAGCTAAATTGACATGTAAAATTAACCACCCCACAATGTGACCTATCAATTAGATTTCTCTTGAGTACATACCCAAGAGAATTGAAAACATATGCACATCAAAACTTGCACAAGAATGTTCTTAGCAGCACTATTTATAATAGCCAGGAAGTGAAAATAACCCAAATTTCATTTACTGATAAAATAATAAACAAAATTTGATACATCCATACATATAATACTATTTGGTAATAAAAATAAATAAAATTCTGCATCATGCTACAACATGAATAAATTCCCAAAACATTGTGCTAAATAAAATATCCAGCCACAGAAGACTACATGTAGGATTCAAATTTTTAGAAATGCCCAGAGTAGGAAAATCTGTAGAGACAGAAAGCAGGTTAATGATTTCTTGGGACTAGTGTGAAGAAGTCAGGAAAAGGGGATAGAGAAAAGCTGATGGTGAGCACAAACTTTCTCTTTATATCAAAAATATTTGAAATATTCTCAACTTATTTTCAAAACTAAGACAGGGGAATTATTTTTATATAAAAATGTTATAAAATAACATTGGGATGTAGAACTCTGTGAATATGCTAATACTATTGAATTATGTACTTTAAACAGGTCAAGTTTATAAAATGTATATATATAGTATCTCAACAAAACTGTTTTAAAAAAAGTCACTTTCTTCCTAGCTTTCTACAAGATTTTTTTTGTTTGTTTTTCTTTAGCTAGTAATACATTAAACTTTCATCAAAAATACACAATTCCAAGTTGCTTAAGAACAGAAATTGCAAATAATTGTTTCTACTACTATAGGACAGCCTGTTGGATGCTTTGCACACAGTAGGGGCTCAATGTGTGAATCCATTATTACATAGTTAATATTTGAGTTACTTGCAACTCTTGGATTGATTTTGTCTCAATAAAATTATCAAAGTTACAAAAACATATCTAAGGTCTAAATCATGATATTTAAGCAGTGACCAATTTAAAACACTAAAATTGGCAATTATAATAATTTCCTGATGAGCTGAGTTCTAAAATAATGGTAATGTTGAACAGACAAACTAAAGGCATTTTTATATAAAAATATTTCCCAAAATTCTGTCTTAGTCTTGAAAATGAATTGAGCATATTATAAATATCTTGGACATAAATGTATATTCCAATTTTTTGTTTATTTTTGATTCTGTAAATAATGCATACTTATAGAACAATTGGAAAATAGAAGTATATGTACCTATATATGTAAACGGCATTGCCATAACCCAAAGGTAACCTCTATAAATACATTTGTGGATTTTTGTTTTGTGATTTTTACATGTGGTAAAATGCACGTAACATAAAATTTACTACCTTAATAATTTTTAAGTACAGAGTTCAGTGGCATTAATTGCATTTACATTGTTGGATACAAATGTCTTTTAAAATGAAGAAAAAGATTATGCATTTCAACCCTGAGTGACAAAAACCCGGAAAAATCTGTATAGGCTTCAAGAAGAAAAGTAAAGAAAGGACATCAAAATCAGGAAAGCTTCCATATGTATATAATGTATCATATGATATCTCTTTTTTACAAAAGTGTTTTTGAAAGAGTTTTCCTGCTTTTAAGATATTCAGGCATATCTCCAGGTTTGAAATAATGCTGACCACTCAACCTCAGATTCTCAGTAATTTTAGGTAAAATGAGACATAAAAGTGAAAGGTAGCCCTGCCAACTAGATATGGTCTTTTGTGAAGACCTGAGCTCTTGAGAACCATTCAGCACATCCTGGATTCAGAGCCAACTGTGCAGTTACTGCGTGTGCACATCATACTGAGAAATGATGTGCCAGCTGTCCAAAAGAAATTCTCCCTCTTCTGATGTGCATAAGTTTTGACATTTATTTTCATGATAAAGAAAATTCCATTTAAAAATTTACATGAAAACAGAAAATCTCTACATTACACAAATAGATGAAAATAATAAGAGGGAGACCCTGATACGTCTTATGAACAATATAATCTTGATTTTAACACCAAACAAAAAACAGCACAAGAAAATACAGCTAATGCCTATTCATTTATCAATATGATTGCAAAAATCCTCAATAAAATAATTAAAAATACTAAATAGCACTATAAAAATAAATATTTTATACATATTTATTTTCACTATAATAAAATTAATTAATTTTTAAGCCTGAAGGAGACAAAGCATGTAGCCAATGGTCAGTGTGATCAAGTAGATTTAGAGATGTCCATTCTACCCAAGGCAATCTACAGATTCAACACAATTCCTATCAAATTAACAGGACTATGTCTCACAGACAAAGAAAACACAGCAATAGTTTATACGGAAGCAAAAAAGAGCTCAAATAGCAAAAACAGTCCTCAGCAAAAAGGACAAAGCTGGAGGCATCACACTTCCAGAGACTTCAAACCTTAGTAGAAGGCTACAGTAGCCAAGACAGCATAGTACTGGTACAAAAATAGAAACATAGACTAACAGAACAGAGAATCTGGGAAAAAAACCATGGCCCTTCAATTGAATTCATCTTCGACAAAACAAACACTGAGCCATGTGTGATAGCTCACACCTACAATCCCAGCAGTTTGGGAGGCTGAGGAGAGAGGACTGCCTGAGCTCTGGAATTCAAGACCAGCCAGACAACTTGGTGAGACCTCGTCTTTAAAATAAATAAAAACACTAGATGGGTGTGGTGGTGCACCCCTGTAGTTACTTAGAAGGCTGAAGAGCAAGGATCACCTGAGCTCAGCAGGTCAAAGCTGTGGTGATTATGAGTATGCCATTGCACTCCAACCTGGGCAACAGAGTGAGACTCTAACAAGGAAGGAAGGAAGGAAGGAAGGAAGGAAGGAAGGAAGGAAGGAAGGAAGGAAGGAAGGAAGGAAGGAAGGAAGGAAGGAAGGAGAAAAAAAGAAGGAAAAAAAAGAAAGAAAGGAGGGAGGGAGAGACAGAGAGAGAGAGAGAAAGAAAGAAAGAAAGAAGGAAAGAAAGAAAGAAAGAAAGAAAGAAAGAAAGAAAGAAGAAAGAAAGAAGGAAAGAAAGAAAGAAAGAAAAAACAAACATTGAGGAAAGGAAGGAAACCATAATTAGCAATTGGTGTTGGGGAAAATGGTTAACCACATGCAGAAGAATGAAACTGGGCCCTACCTATCACCATATACAAAAATTAACTCAAAGTGGATCAAAGACTTAAATGTGAAACTCAAACTATAAGAATATTAGAAGGAAACCTAGGAAACACCCTCCTGGACACCGGAGTAGGTAATGAATTCATGGCCAAGTCCTCAAAAGCAAGTGCAACAAAAGCCAAGATTGACAGGTGGGACCTTATCAACCTAAAAAGTGTTTGTTTGAAAAAAATATTGAAAATAAAGACACACCCACAGACTGGCAAAAAATATTTGCAATCTATGTACCCAACAAAGGCCTAACATCCTAAATCTATGAGGAATACAAACAGATTGACAGAAAACACATATGTGACATATTTGGTGAAAATGTAAATGTGTGCACCTATTTTGAACAACACTAACCCATTGCAAAGTAGGCAAAGGGCATGTACTGACACTTCTCAAAGAAAGGCAAGCAAGCAGCCAACAAACATATGGAAAAACACTCAACTTCACTAATAATCAGAGAAGGGCAAATCAAAACTACAATGACATACCAGCTCACACTGGTTAGGATGTCTGTCATTAAAAAGTCAAAAAACAACAGGTGATGGTGCAGGTGCAGGGGAAAGGTAACTCTTCTACACTGTCAGTGGGAGCGCAAGCTATTTCAGCGTTTGTGGAAAGCAGTGTGACGTTTTCTCAAAGAACTAGAAATTGAGATACCATACAATTCAACAATCTCACTTCTAGAAATATAACCAGAGGAACGTAAATCGCCCTACCAAAAAGACACCTGTTCATTGAACCACTATTCACAAGAGCAAAACATGGAACCAACCCAAATGCCCATGAAAAGTGCACTAGATAAAGATAATGTGACACCTATTCATGATGGAATATTACACGACCATAAAGAACAAAATCACATTCTTTGCAGCAACAGGGATGCAGCTAGGATCATCATTCTAAGTGAACTATCACAGAAACAAACAAACAAAAAAACCAGATGCCACATTTTCTCACTCATAAGTGGGCCCTAAACATTGGGCACATGAGCACAAAGGCAGGAACAACAGCTGCTGGGCACTGCTAAAAGAAAGAGGGAGGACCGTGCATTGTGTACCAAGTATACTTCCAGAGAAGAGAGGGCTCACTAGAGTTCATTGTTAGATCAGCCAAACAGGGTTGCTTCAGTCATTTAAACAATCTCAATTTGTCCCATTATGGATTAACTAAATTATATTTTTTGACTCCACCAATCATTAAAGTGGCCTCTTTGGATTTCTGGTTAAATTGAGTCATTCTTTTCCTATGTACTAATAAGTTTACTTCTGGGAACATGCTACTGAGAAATTCTGGTGTACGTGAGCAAGGAAGCACACATAGGTATATTCACTCTAATGAGTATAGTAATGCATTATTAGAAATATTTTAAATTTTCATTAGAGGTAGAATAAGTAGTTGAAACATTGGATTCTGATACAGTGAAATTGTGTGTAGAACTTAAAATTAAAAATCCTTAGACACACACCAAATGAATACATTGTTATTAATAGTGCAATGGCATAATAATGCAGTTGACCCTAGAACAAAGGGATCATGGGAACCACTCCCTACAAAGGTGAACATCAGCATATGACTTTTGACCCCTCCAAAACTTTACTACTAATAGCCTACTGTTGACCTGTCCTTACTGATAACATAAGCAGTGGATTAATATATATTTTGTATGCTAGATGTAATATATAATGTATTCTTAGAATAAAGTAAGCTAGATTTTAAAATTATAAAAGAATTAAGAAAATTTGAAATATATTTACTCTTCATTAAGTGAAAGTGGATGATCTTTGTTTTTAAAATTTTTTTTAATTGTTTAAAATTTTTTTTTTGAGTTGGAGTCTCACTCTGTTGCCCAGACTGAAATGCAGTGGTATGCTCCCAGCCACCACAGCCTCGACCTGCTGGGCTCCGGTGATCCTTCCACCTCAGCCTTCCAAGTAGCTGGAACAACAGGTGCGCGCTACCATGCCTGGCTAATTTTTTTGATTTATTGTAGAGATGAGGTCTCGCCAAGTTGCCCAGGCGGGTCTTGAACCCACGGGCTCAGGAAATTCACTCACCTTGGCCTCCGAAAGAGTGGGATTACAGGCTAAGCCACTGAGCCTGGCAGAAAGCGGATGATCTTAAAGGTCTTCAATCTTGTCCTCTTCAGGTTGAGCAGACAGAGGGAAAGAGAAGAAAGAAGAGGGGTTGGTCTTGTTGTCTCAGGAGTAACAGAGACAGAAGAGTTGGAGGAGATGGAAGGGAAGCCAGGATGAGCAGGCACAGAGGTGTAAATTTTGAAAACAATCATGTAGAAGTGGACTCAAGCAGTTCAAGCCTGTGCTTTTCGGGAGTCAACTGTATCATTTTACATTTAAGAAAATACTTTAAATGCACAAATTAAATATTTTGCTTATAATCAAGTATAATAAAAATAGACAGAAGGTAAAGACAGGTAATATTTCCAAAAATTAATTTCAGGAATGATTGAATTATTTATCCTCTTACATAGCAGGGACACTGATCCATAAAAACTGATGCTGACAATGCATGGACCATGGTTCTTGAGGCTCATGGCTGGATAAGACAGAGTCCTTCTAATTGCAGTCTCATTGGGAGGTCCTGGGGATCAGAAGAAAGGGATGATGAGACAGCAGTGTGGTTCCTGGAGAGAGGCTTGGGGGCAGAACCTGGAGAATTTTATTTTCTCATCTGTCAAGGAAGTATTTCAATGTTTTAATATCTGACATGGGAGTATATTAGCTGACATGGGAGTATGTATGGGAGTATATCGGCAGAATATAAACTCCAACACCAGAAAGAAAATTGTTTGAATAGGGTTGACAAAAGGGGGATATACATACTTATTTATTTCTGTACATACATAATGCATATGTGTGTGTGTGTGCGTGCACACATATGTACTTATATGTGTATTTTCCTGTGTTGTTTTGTCTTTAAAAGGGTTCATACTAACACACAGTCTTATTTTAACTGACAAACACAAATTGTATAACTATAATTTAAAATATTAATTTTTTGAAATATGTACAACTCTGGAATGACTAAGTTAATTAACATAGGCATTCCTTTACACACTTATCATTTATTTGTGGTGAGAACACTTACATTGCCAAAATAAATTTAACAGATTAAAACTTTAGTTAGTATTTCCAGTAAAATTAGCATGAAAATTTTATGCTCCAACAGACCAAATGACTGTTTTAAAAAAGGATAACTAAAATGATATAACAAGAGTCAAGACCAAGAATGCCAAGGGCCAGATAGAATACAGAAATGCAAAGCTCTGAATAGGAATTTTGCCATAGAAAGTCTTCCGGATGTAGGATCTGAAGACTGGAATTGGAATCCAAGAGTAGAATAGGTAGGATAATTTTGAAACATTTCTGTTAACATCAGAAAAAATAAAAAGGAAGCCACTATCACCACATCTACATAGCATAGGGGGAACCTAGCCAATGCATTAAGACAAGAAAAGGAAGTACATACATACAAGAAGTTTATAAAATGGGGTAAAATCATTCTTATTGGTAGATTATAAAATTACATATGTAGAAAATGTAATAAAATCTAAATAAAGCCTATTAGAAATCAGTAAAAGTTTAGCAAGTTTATTGGAAGAAAGCTAAGGTATATAAAAATAAACCATTCCCCACAAATTTAAAATAAAAAAATAAAATAAAATAATAATGTCATCTCAAAAAAAAAAGAAAATAAACCAATACTGTTTAATATCAAAATCCCCCAGCAATAGTATTTTATTCAAGTAGCAATCACATTGGTATAAATAACTCTAAAATATTTTTTGAAAAAAGTTGTGAGTAAAAGTTACAAAATATTATTCAAGGAAGGACTTTGCACCACAATTTGAGTAGAGATAAGTATCATATTCATGAATGAGAAGAATTGTTATTCAAAAGTAGCAATTGTCTCTAAATTAACTGATAAGTATAATGCAATTTCCGTCAAAATGTCAAAATGTGTTTTTATAAAAGTTATTGAACTAGTTCTAATATTTACATAAAAAAAGATAATCAGGATTTGTAAAAATAAAATAAGAATCTTACCTTGTGGCATCCAGAATATTATTATTTAAGAGTATGATATTGACACAGGAATACACACACAAGGAACTATAGAGAACCATGGAACAGAGGCACATGCAGGTGGAGATGTGATATATCAGAGAAGTGTCATCATAAAACAGTGGGGAAACAGTAAAATACATAATAAATGGTATGAGGACAAACAGTTGCTCAATAGAAAAAGAAAATTAAGTTGGACCCTTAACATGCCGTTGATTAAATGGAACTTAAGATTTTTTTAGATGTATGCTTATACCTACTATGTTTCATTCACTGTTTCAAGTGCTTTACACATATTTATTCATATAATATTCATAACTACTCTTTAATATAGATACTATTAAAATCATTATACAATCATCATCTTCATGTTATAAATGAGCCAACTGAGGTAGACATCAAAGGAAAACATTAAAATTATAAAACATTTTTCCAACTTTGGGAGGTAAGTGCATCTTTAAAAAACACAAAGCAAAAATCTTAATAAAAACTTCATCAGATTACATCAGCACTTTTATTTCAGAAAAACAAGACAAAAAACTTAAAAGACAAATCAAAGTTTCAAAGGGAGGTTTTCATATGCATATTACTAATGAAGTAATAGTACCTAGAATGTATAAAGAAACTGCACAAGTCTTAAAGCAGAACAAAATAGGTAGAGCAGAAAGTTCATAGAAAAAAACAAAATGGTTAAAAATATATTAAATATGCTAAGCTTCATTATCAATGAAGGCATGTATAAAAACAGATTTCTTTTCACAGTTATCCAATTGTCAAATGTAAAAAAGGTGAAAAATGCCAAATGTTGAAGACAAGGTAGGCTGAAACTCTCATGCATTGTTGATCCAACCAAATTGAATAAATTAGATATCATCTCATAAAACTACAAATCTGAATCATTCTTGATTCTCTAATCTTATATTATACCATAATATAATGCTAGAAACAATGCAAACATGGGCACAAACAGACACGTTTAGGTTTTGTATTTAGTTTTAGACAAAATAACCTAAAGTCAATTTTACTTGATGTTTTGCTGAACATGCTGCAGACCCTCAGATGTTGGGAAACACTGGGCAATCACAAAGCCTACTTGTGTTTGTTCATGAAAAATGTGAATGATTCAAAAACTGTAATTTCTAGCTCTAAAACTCTGAAATATAGTCTTTGAGAAAAAGCCAGTTACTCAAAACATGTTTGATGTCCTTCAAATCTACTAAATAGAAGGAATAAGCCTATTATCTTCAGCTTTATAAGAAAGAATGTTCTTCCTTCAGTCCCTTCTTAGTTATGAGTGAAATAAATCTGGAAATCTGCTATTTCCAGAAGTAGGCTTGCAGAACAAAAAATGAGTAAATAATGCAAGTTCTTATGAAACATTGATGAAAGAAATTGTAGAAGTCACAAAAGAAAGTAAAACGTTCCATGCTCATAAATTGAAGAATCAACATTTTTTAAATGACCACATAACTGAAAGCAATCTACAGATTCATTGTAATTTCTATCAAATTACTAAAGCCATTTATCACAAAATTAGAGAAAAAAGACCGGGAACAGTCAAAGCAATCCTCAGCAAAAAGAACAAGACTGGGAACATCTCAATATCTGACTTCAAATTATAGTACAGGGATGTAGTAACTAATGTACAAGTACAAGGGCAGGTGCATAAACCAACGAAACAAAATAAAAAATCCAGAAATAAACACAAATATCTACAACCAAATTTGATCTTTGACAAAACAGACAAAAACATACACTGCAGAAAGGACACACCATTCAACAAATGGTTCTGGGAAAATTGGATAGCTACATGCAAAAAAAAAGAAACTTAATCCTTATCTCTCCCAATACTCAAAAATTAACTTTAGATGGATTAAAGACTTAAATGTCAGACCTGATAACATAAAAATCTTAGAATAAAACTTAGGAAAAACTCTTCTGAACATCAGTCTAGGCAAGTAATTTATGACTAAAACCCCCAAAGCAAATGCAACTAAAGAAAAAATATGCAAGTAGGACTGAATGAAATAAAAAGCTTCTGCACAACAAAAGAAATAATTGACAGAGCAAAAAGGCAACTTATAGAATGGGAGATAATATTTGTGCACTATATATCTGACAAAGGACTAATATCCATAATCTACAAGAACACAAATCAGCAAGAAAAAAGCAAATAATCCCATTAAAAAGTGGGCATTCAACATGAGCAGACATCTCTCAAAGAAGATATACAAATGGACAACAAACGTATGAAAATATGCTTGGCATCACTCATTATTGGAGAAATGCAAATTAAAACCACAATGAGATACCACCCTACACCGGTCAGAATGGCCATTGTTTAAAAAAAAAAAATAGATGCTAGCATAGTTGCAGAGAAAAGGGAACACTGATGCACTCTTGGTGGGAGTGTAAATTACTACAACCTCTATGAGAAGTGATATGGAGATTTCTCGAACAACTAAAAGTAGATGTACCATTTGATCCAGCAATTTTTACTACCAGATATCTACCTGAGAGCAGAGACTGCTATATTAAGAAAACAAAAACAAACAAACAAAAAAGAACACCTGCACTCTCACGTTCATCACAGCACAATTCACCATTGCAAAGATGTGAAATCAGCCTAAGTGCCCATCAACTGATCGGTGAATATTGAAAATGTGGCAAATATACCCTATGGAATAATATTCAGCTGTCAAAAGGAATAAAATAACGGCTTTTGCAACAACTTGGATGGAGCTGGAGAACATTATCCTAAGCAAACTAACTCAGGAACAAAAAGCAAGCACTGCTTGTTCACACTTACAAGTGGAAGCTAAACTAAAGATCTGTAAAAGCATAGTGAATAGAATAATAGACATTGGAGACTCAGAAGGGGGAGGGGAAGGAAGGGTAGAGGGACAAAAAATCTACCTATTGGGTACAATGTGTACAGGTGGGGGTGGTGGGAACTCTTCTTTTTTGAGATTGAAAAATATAGTTTATTTAGAAAGTAAATTAGAGAGAGAGAGAGAGAGAGAGAGAGAGAGAGAGAGAGATAAAAGATTTACTTCCCTAATGTAGGGAAGGGGGCCAAAGTTTAAGAAAACATAGCCTGGCCAGGGCTTAATGAAACAATGACTGGTGGATATTCTTAAAGCCCAGATAAAAAGCTATTTGCATCCTGCAAACGTATTTTAAAAAATAAGTCCTATCATATTTAGATATGATAGGCCTAATATCCAAATCAAGAGCACAAGGAACATGTGGACTATGCAATGAAATGGCTATTTGTTCAGGAGAACTATCTAACTACAATCTCTACAACCTCTTTATCTGAATGAACCTGAAAAAGCAGTGTGCAAAAGGAAAAAGTTTTATCCTGAGACTTAAATCACAGGAAAATGAAAATAAATTCAAAATATTACCTAAGAATCTCACTCATGAACATAATTAATGTAAAAATCCAAGAAACCCAGAAAATTTTTGATATGTGGTTATCAGAAAAACTCCAAACTAAACGTTTTTCATTTAATTAGAACAAAACTTATTTTTAAAAATTGATGAAATTATGTTTGCTATATCTTAAGAAAACAGGGTTTGACAAAGCACACATAAAAGCAAAGAAGAGGACTTCCAGGCAAGATGGTGTCAAAACAGGTAGGACTGTGAGAGTCTCCACAAAAGCAAGTATCCATAAAGACTCTCTGCATGGGTGTGTGCCAGTGGGTGAATAGAAGTCCATCTGAGGAGAGAGTCAGGTTCATGCACCCAGGGCTCTCCTCTGGAGGTGATGGCAACCCACCACCACCCTGAAATTGGAGAACCAGACGTGCAGAATCATCTGCTCTTCTTGGGGATCTCTTGAGAAAAGGCAGCAGAGAACAGCCACCCCTCACCACCTGGCACCTAGTCCATGCCATCACCTACAGCAGTAGACCAGGCAGGAGCAGGAGGAAGAGTGGAAAAGGCAGGTCATGGAAATCTGGAATAAAGCTCCAACACCAGTGACAAGACACCAATAGATGCCATATTCTGAGTCCTGGTACTGGACAGAGACCTGCACTGATGCACCCAGCTCTGTCCAGCCTCCAACTTAAGATCCAGAGGCTATTCTCTCATCAGACCCAGAGAGACAGATGTCTCTCCCCGATGTGGAACAAGCACAGACAAGTCAGATCTGAGTGGGAGACTTGACAGCAGCAGCAGCAGCTAGTAGGGGGAGCTGATCCATCCTCCTCCCACAGTAGTCTGTGAGGCATCTGACCCACTCTGAAGCAACCCTATCAGCATTCACTGAAAGAGGACAGGGCGGGGTGCTGGAGACCAGAGCAACTCCCTAAGGCAGAGGCAGCAGGAACCTGAGTTACAGAAACAGAAACAGAGCACGTTTTTTTTTCTTCTTGTTTGTTTTTGTTTAGTTTTTTTTTTCTCCTTTCTTTTTTTAAATACATTTGGTACTTGTTTTGTTTCTGTTATTTTAAAGGGTTCTTTTTTTTTAAGATTTTCTGCTTATATATGGGTATTTCTGAGAGAGACTACATCAGTGGGGGGGGATTTTTGTTTGTTTGTTTGTATCACTGCCTGTATGTTTTTGTCTTTTTTTTTTTTTTGCTTTTTCTGTCTTTGTCTGTTTCTTCATTAGTTGGTATGCCTGTCAGTTTTTCCTCTTCATTGTCTCTCTCTCCACCTTCCTTTCATCTTTCATCTTCCTTTTTCCATTCTTTTCCTTTTTCTTATCTCATATAGCTTCTGAATCACAGCTTCCCCCTTAATTAAATCTCAAAACTGTGAAAAGCACAGGCCTTAAAGCTTTAGAATTGGAAAAAATCAGAGGCTTTACATAAGGAAGAATAGGAGATTGAACAAACATAAATAAAAACTATCCCCATATCACTGAAAAACAAAGTTAAAGAAGAGGTTAAAAAAAGGGGAGGGGAGGAAAACTGACTCAAAAGAGGGGAAAAAAGGAAGGCTATGAGTCTCACACAGACCCATGGGAGATCAGCCACTGAGAATACAGACTTCAGCACTCAAACAATGAAGAGCCCCCAGAATGACTGGTCTCAAACCACAAACCCAGATATCAAGATATTAATAAAGAGAATAAATAGAAATGAGAAGAGACAAGAGAAAAGAGTGAAAGAGTTGGTAAATGAGATAACAGCAATAAAGAATAGAGTAAATAAAATAAGCAAAAAACTGATAAGCATGGAAAGCAGAATTATCCAATCAGAAGAAAGAATCTCAGAGCTTGAGGACCAAAATATAGAACTAACCCAAACTGTTAAAAACATAGAAAAAAGCTTTAAAAGACAAAACAAAACCTCCAAGAGATGAGCAGTTGTTTCAAGAGGCCAAACCAAGATCAGTTGGAATCCCTGAGACAGATAGACAGAGACCACCCTGAAACAAATATTCTATGAAATTATCCAAGAAAAATATTCTCATTTTATTGACACAAACATTCAAACACAAGAGATTAAGATAATTGCTGCAAGACTATAAATGAGAGGACCAAGTCCTAGACACATAGTAATTTGCCTACACAATGAAGGCATAAACGAAAAAATCCTAAAGGCAGCAAGAAAGAAAGTTCAGACTACCTACTGTGGAAGCAATTATATAGCATCGGACTTATATACAGAAAAACTTCAGGCTAAGAGATCTTGTAGTCCAGTCTTCAAAGTTCTCAAAGATAAACAATTTCAACCAAGAATTACATACCCAGCTAAGCTAAGTTTTATCAGTGATGGAAAATTAAAATCCTTCCTAGACATTTAGTCCCTAAGAGTTTATACCACCTCCAGACCAGCTCTAAAAGAAATACTTAAGAAAGTATTAAACACAGAAGAAAGGAAAAAAAAACAACATCTTCCCCAAGAATGCAGGAAAAAGATTCAAAACATATGTTAATCAACCCACAAATAAAAAGAAAGACAATAAACAAATAACAGCCTCAACAGCAAACTCTGTAAGAACCTCATGACAGTGCTAGACTCTCACATCTCAATAATTAGCCGAATATGGATGAACTAAATGCACCACTGAAAAGATATAGAATGACAAATTGTATAAAATATCATGAAGCAACAATATATTGTCTCCAAGAGACTGATAACACCAGAAAGTGCACTCACAGACTCAAAGTAAGAGGTTGGAAAACAAAATTTCAGGTGAACGGAACACAAAAGAAAGCAGGAGTCATGATAATATCAGACAAAATACCTTTTAAGCTATCAAAAATTTAAAAATATATGGAAAAATCATTACATAATGATAAAAGATTCAATCCATCAACAAGAAATGTTCATCCTAATCTCATATCCAACCAATATAGGAGCACCAACTTTAATAAAGCAGCTTCTAGGTAAACTAGCAAACCATATTGACTCTAACACTATCATAGTTAGGAACTTACATCCCACTAACAATCCTAGACAGATCATCTAAACAAAATGTCAACAAGGAGATCCAGAACCTCAATGTGATGCTTGAACAAATGGACTTAAATGATACCTGCAGAACACTCCACCCAACAACCACGGAATATACATTCTACTCATCACCACATGGAACATGCTCTAAGATCAACCACATCCTCAGCCATAAATCAAGCATAAAAAATTCCATAAGATTGAAATTCTGCATGCATCTACTCAGACCACAGTGAAATAAAAATAGATATCAACACCAACAAAGTTCCCCCAAAACTCCAAAGTCATGAACACTAAACAGCATGATGCTGAACAACTACTGAGTCAACACAGAAATAAAAACAAAGATTAAAAGATACCTGGAAACAAATTAAAATGAAGAAACAGCTTACCAAAATCTCTGGGATGCCATGAAATCAGTCTTAAGAGAGGAATTCAGCAGGGCTCGGTGACTCAGCCTGTAATCCCGCACTTTGGGAGGCCGAGGTGAGTGAATTACCTGAGCCCGAGGGTTCAAGACCTGCCTGGGCAACTTGGCGAGACCTCATCTCTACAGTAAATAAAAACAAAATTAGCCAGGTGTGGTAGCACGCGCCTGTAGTTCCAGTTACTTGGAAGGCTGTGGCGGAAAGATTGCTGGAGCACAGCAGGTCGAGGCTGCGGTGGCTGAGAGTGTGCCACTGAACTCCAGTCTGGGCGACAGAGTGAGGCTCCAACTCAAAAAAAATAAAATAAAAAAGAGAGAGGAATTCATTTCCCTATAAACACACATGAGGAAAATTAAAAGATCACAAGTTAACAGCATGATAAATCACCTAAGGAAACTGGAAAAGCCAGACGACTGAAACCCTAATTCCAGCAGCAGAATTTAGATCACCAAAATAAAAGCCCATATTTAGGACAAAGAAGACATAAATATAATACAAAGAAATCTACAAAACCAAAAGCTAATTCTTTGAAAGGATAAACAAGATTGATGGACTTCTAGCTAGACTGGCCAAAAAAAAAGCCCAAATAAACACAATCAGAAATGCAAAAAGATCAAGTCACAGATGACCCCAAAGAAATACAAAAGATTATCAGAGATTGTATGGAAACAAAATTGAAAACCTAAGTGAAATGGACTACTTTCTGATATCACACAGCCTCCCAAGAAATTGAGACCCTAAATAGACCCATAACAACCTAGGAAATTGACTGTGTCATAAGAAAACTACCTAAAAAAAAAGCCCCAGGCTTTCCAGCAGAATTCAACAAAACATAAAAGGAAGAGCTGATACCAATCCTATTGAAAGTATTCCAGGCAAACAAGAAAGACAGAACTCTCCCAATATCATTTTATGGAGCTAATTTCACATTGTTACCAAAACCAGATTAAGATCCAACAAAGAAAGAGAACTTCAGATCAATAACCTTGAAGAACATAGATGCTAAAATTCTCAACAAGATTCTAGCAAACGAAATCCAACAATACGTCTCAAAAATCATCCACAATGACCAAGTAGGCTTCATCCCCGGGATGCAGGAACGATTCAACATCCATAAGACCATAAACATAATTAAATGCATCTAAAGATGTAAAAAACAAAAACCACATGATTATATCACTAGACACAAAAAATTATTTGATAAAATCCAGCACCCCTTCTTGATAAAAACCCTCAAACATCTAGACATAGATGGAACATAACTCAAAATAGTAAGAGCCATTTACGAGAAATCCACAGTCAACATATTGCTTAACAGACAGAAATTGGAACCATTTCCCTGAAAACTGGAACAAGATAAGAATGTCCACTCTCACCCCTCCTGTTCAACATAATATTGGAAGTTCTAGCTAGATCAATCAGAAAAGAGAAGGAAATCAGGGTATCCAAATAGGAAAAAGGAAGTTGTTATCTCTCTTTGCAGGTGACATGATTCTATACCTCAAAAACTCAAGAAAATCTGTCAGAAAACTTGCACTGATAAAGGACTTTGGCAAAGTCTCAGGATATAAAATAAATGTGCAAAAGTCAGTCGAATTCCTATATACCAAAAATAAACAAACAGAAACCTAAATAAAAAGCACAATCCCATTCACAATAGCCACAAAAAAATGAAATACCTTGGCATCTTCCTAACCAGAGATATCAAAGACCTTTACAATGAAAATAACAAAACACTGCTCAAAGAAATCAAAGATGACACAAACAAATGGAAAAATATTCCATGCTCATGGATAAGAACCATTAACCTGGTTAAGATGTCCATCCTACCCAAGGAAATCTACAGATTTAACGCAATACCCATTAAATTACCAGCAGCATTGGTTTCAGACACGGAAATGACAATACAGAAATTCATATGGAAACATACATGACCACAAATAGCCAAAACAATCCTCAGCAAAAACAAAACAAAACAAAAAAACAAAGTGAGAGGCATCATGCTCCCAGACATTAAGCTTTTTTATAAAGGTACACTAATCAAAACAGCCTGGCATTGGTACAATTGCAGGCATATACACCAAAGGAACAGGGTAGAGATTCCAGAAGCAAAACTTGAATTTCTCAACCAACTTATCTTCAACAAAGCCTCCACCATCAACTACTGGGGAGAAAAGAACCTAATCAGTAAATGGTGCTGGAAAAACTGCAGAAGATTTAAAACAAGACCCCAACCTACCACTATACACAAAAATCAACTCTAAATGAATCAAAGACTTCGATATACAGCCTCAAACTATAAAAAAACCTAGAAAATGCAGGAGACATTCTTATAGAAATTGAAACTGGCAACCAATTCCTGATCAAAACCCCAAGTGCCATAAGAGATAAGACAGACAAGTGGATCTCATCAAACTGACAAGCTTCTGCAAAGCCAAAGAAACCATTGAGAGAGCAGGGAGATAGCCCATAGACTGGGAAAAAAATAATTTGTCAACTGGATGTCTGACAAAGGCCTGATATCTAGGATCTACCAGGAACTTATATGTGCTGAAAAACAAACAAAACAAACAGCCCCATTACAAATGGGTAAAAGATATGAATAGACACTTCTTAAAAGAAGACATACAAGCAGCCAACAGATACATTTAAAAAATGCTCAGTCTCACTAGTCATCAAAGAAACACAAATCAAAACCACACTGAGATACCATCTAACTCCAGTCAGGGTGGCCATCATCAATAACTCAAAAACCAACAGATGCTGGAAAAGACGTGGCGAAAAGGGAACACTTCTACAAAAGTACAGCCTCTGTTTAAAACAGTGTGGAGATTCCTTAAAGATTTAAAAATCAATCTTCTATATGACCCTGAAATCTCCCTACTGGGAATATACCCAAAGGAACTCAAATCACTATAATAAAGATACCTGCACATGCATGTTTTTTGCAGCATTATTTACAATAGTAAAAACATGAAACCAACCATGCTGCCTATCAAAGGTAACTGGATTTTTTAATTGTGGTACATATACATGATGGAATATTACACAGCCATAAAGAAGGACAAAATTATGTCCTAGGGAGTGACTTAGATAGTCTTAGAGTCTATAATACTGAGTGATCTATCACAGAAACAAAGAACTGAGTATCACATGTTCTCGCTCATAAGCAGAACTTGAACAACTATGGTAATACTAATAAGAAAGAGATTGGCAGTAGTGGGAAACTGCCAGGGGAGGGGATGCACTTCATCAACAAGGATTAGCTGCATAATGAATATTTGTATATCTAACCCTGAATCATACCCCATATATTTAAAATTTAAAAAAGCAAACAAAATACTTTGGAATATTAGGTAATGCAACATAATATGTGCTTATTTTTTTAGTTTGAAACCTTGAATATTGAAAATAAACATGATAAAATTGTATCAACTAATGAATGGTGTTTATATGGTTTCATTTATTATTGCTGTAAATAAAAGCGAAAAGTTATTATCATTGCATATATAATATAATAATAAATCCAGTTATTTGATTTGAAAAAAAAGAAAGAAAAAACATCCCATGCTCATGGATTGGAAGAATAAACATTGTTAAAATGAACACATAACCAAAAGTAATCTACAGATTCAATGCAATTTCTATCACACTACCAAAGTCATTTTTCACAGAATTAGAAAAAACAGTCCTAAAATTCCTATGCAGTCAAAAAAGAGCCAAAACAGCCAAAGCAATTCTGAGCAAAAAGAACAAGACTGGGGGCATCAGATTGTCTGTCTTCAAATTATACTACAAGGATGTAGTAACCAAAACAATATGGTACTGGTACAAGGGCAGACACACAAACCAATGGAACAGAAAAGGAAATCCAGAACTAAACAAAAATATCTATAATCAATTCCTCTTCAACAAGGCAGACACAAACATACACTGGGGAAAAAATTGGTGATGGAGAAACTGGATAACTACATGCAGAAAAATGAAATTTGATCCTTATTTCTCCCAATATATAAAAATTAACTCGAGATGGATTAAAGACTTAAATGTTATACCTGAAACCATGAAAACCCTAGAAGAAAACTTAAGAAGCACTTTTCTGGACATTGGTCTAGGCAAAGCATTTATGACTAAGACCCCAAAAGCAAATGCAACAAAAACCAAAAATAAGCAAGTAGGAATGAATGATACTAAAAAGCTTCTATACTGCCACCCCTCCCCCCAAAAAATCATCATCATAATCAACAGAGCAAATAGGCAACCTACAGAATGGGAGAGTATATTTGTGAACCATACATCTGATTAAAAAAAAAACAAAAAAACCCTAATATCCAGAAACTACAAAGAACTCAAATCAAATGTCCCCATTAAAAAGTGGGCAGTCAGCATAAACAGGCATCTCTCAAAAGAAGATAGCAAATGGTCAACAAACATATGAAAAAAAATGCTCAACGTCACTGATCATCAGAGAAATGCAAATTAAAACCACAATGAGATACCACTTTACAGAATGACCTTTATTATACACTATTGGGGGAGTGTAAATTAGTACAGCCTCTAAGGAAAACATTATGGAGATTTCTCAAAGAACTAAAAGTAGTTCTTCCATGCAATCTAGCAATCCTACTACTTGGTATCTACCCAGAGGAACAGAAGTCATTATACAAAGAAGCCACCTGCACTCGTATGTTTATAACAGCACAATTCGCAATTGCAAAGATGTGAAATCAACCTAAATCAACCTAAATACCCATCAACTAATCAGTGGATAATGAAAGTATATATTCCTAAATGAAGCAATGCTAAGACAGAAAACCAAACATCCCATGCCTCATTTATAAATGGGAGCTAAGCTAAGGGTCTTTATAAAATATACACATCTTTAGAAAATGTAACTTTTATTCATTTTTAAGAAAGAAATGTAAAAGTCAAACTGATCAACTTTGGGTAAGTAAAAAGATAGGAGTGGAGGAAAGTGTTTCCTTTTCACTTTCTAGTTTTGTGTACGTTTTGTACTTCTATTTTACATTTGTTTTTTAAAATGTACCAAGAGGATTTCTAGATTTGGTATTATGTGTTAAATTCTATTTCTTTTTTACTTCTTTGTATTAAAAATACTAATTAAATACTGCTGAACATATAACAAGCAAATCTATTTCTCTGTATGAATTATACTTCTATTTTACATATGTTCTTTAAAAAGTACCAACAGGATTACCTAGATATTGGTATTATGTGTTAAATTCTATTTCTTTTTTACTTCTTTGCATTAAAAATACTAATTAAGTACTGCTGAACACATAACAAGTAAATATATTTCTCTGACTGCTTGGTGTCTTAAAGAATTGGATTTTAAAATGGATGCGGGAGTGAATCTTCTGCAAGCTCCAACAGATGACCAATGCCTTGGACCTCCAATGCCAGTGCCTCCAGCCTGAGAGAAGATCCTTTCTCTTGGTTTCTCTATCATACCTGTTTTCTATATACCATGGTCTCACTTGCCATTTCCTTGTGAAGATCCAGGACTAGGATGGAAAAACTTCAACTTGTCAAGGAGGACTCGTTCTCCAGTTCCAGTAAGCACCTGGCACCTAGATTCTGTAATGAGGTATTAACAAATCAATTGAATGAGTAGTTAATTTAGCCATCTATCAGAGTTGGTAATTTTGCCTATCTTTAACTGCCATAAAGGGATTTTTTTAATTGAAAGAATCTTGTTGGTGATACTAAAGCCCTGAAGGAAATCTCATTTTCTGGCCTTTCAAATATATAAGCAGTTATAGTTTTGTTTCCAGGTGGGTCACATTACTTGGTTTAGGTTAGTGCACAGAGGTTCATCATGTAGTCATCTCCATTTCACTCCTTTATTTCAGATATCTGGGGTCAAATCAAAACATATTTGATAATAAACTCATTCCTGAATTTTTCTTTTGAGCTTCATAAAAGAATTCTATAGCGGCAAACTATCTGAAAATGTAAGTTTACAAAAGCACAATATTTTAAATGCTTTATTTTATTTTTTTAATTTCTAGCCTCATGGTAAGGAGAAATTAGCTGAACAATGACTCAACCATGACTTCATGATGGAAACCAGTACCAGGTCTATGTCAGCTTCTTTCTCACACACAATTTTGCCATCCTCCAGATACCAAATGCTACTATTTGATACATGTCTTCCTTTTCCAACAGACTGTGAAATCTATGACATTTGGAAAGTGTTCATGTGTTCATTTTTTTATACTCACTTCTCGAATTCAAAGTTGGCACTAGGTTGAAGGTAAGTGCTATATAATATTTTAATACATATGGCAAAATTTTAATGTACAGATAAAAGTTTGAGCCGTAGGCATATCATGCATACATTTAATAAGAAACTACATACAGAAATGAATTTGCACATTCTAATTCATTGCACATTCTAAAAGTGTCAGAATTTTTTCCAGTAATACAATAATATATCAAAATTACTAAAATATGTGGTCAAATATATTGCTGCCCCTTAGAATTCTATAAAGCAATGTAATAAGAAGACTACCCATAATTTAACAGAGTTATCATTGTCTGTGCACATATTTTTGAGTATGCAAGGTGTTCTGGGATACACGAAGGCAGATACAAATACCAGTCGGGTGCATATCTTTATTTAAAATGTTCACAGTCTTGGTGGGGAAAGAAAAAAATAGAATAAAATATAATGAGTACAATCAAAAAGACAGAAATAAAGTATCCCAGGAGAGGATTAACTATTTACAGTCAGGGTAGATGGTCATAAACAACCTATTTCTTAAAATGTAAGTGTACAAGAGCACAGTATTTAACATGTTTTAATTTATTTTTTGAATTTCTAGCCTCATAGTAAATACCTTGTTCATATAGCTCTCTTACTGAATTTTGAAATACCATGTGGATATTTGCTAACTTGTGTCTCCTTTGTTTGATGTTGCTTGTTTCAAAGCACATCTGAACTTCTTTTCATTTAAGAAAAAGAACCTAAGCTAAATATAAAATAAAGAAGTTCTCTGACCCCAAAGTTAAAATAACTGTAAGAAAGTACAGGGTAATTATGAGATACTTGTGGTGACTGAAAATTGACTGCACAATGGGAGACTGAAAGTCCAAAAAAGAAAGTGTCAAACTTGAGAAATTGATATTTAAGTTTTTTCTTTAACCGGGAAGCCAGGCACATTGAAGGATTGGGTCCTTATACTAGAATCACTTGGTAGAAAACTATAGCGACTGGAGACATTGCCTATTTAACATCAGGTTTGTAAAAGATGACATAAGCAAAATGACTAAGAGGTAAAAAATTTTTCCCGGTCAATTTTTATCATTAGACATCTGAAAGTTCATGAGAGATCTTTGAATACATATGAAAAAGATTAAACATAACAATAACAATAATAATACTAACAAGGTGATGGGTAATTTTAGGTGTCAACTTATCTGGGTCATCAGGTGCCTAGATGTTAGGCTAAACACTATGAAGGTTATGTCTGAAACTGTATCCGGATAGGATTAACATTTGAATCAGTATACTGAGTATGGTAGATTTCCTCCTCTAATGTAGGTAGGTTTTATCCAATTCCTTGGAAGCCTGAAAAGAACAAAACGGAGAAGGAAAGGATAATTCACTCTCTCTGACTGATAGCCTTCTTCAAGTTGAGATATCGATTTTCTCCTGCTCTCAGACTCAGACTAAAACGTACATCATAAGTTCTCCTAGTTCCCAGGCCTTCAGACAGCAGATTTTGTGACATCTCAGTCAGGATAATAGTGTAAGCCAATTTCCCTAATAAATCACCCTCATCTATCTATTATCCATTCTCTCTCTCTCTCTCCTCTTTATATATTGATATCTTGATCTAATTCTCTATCTATCTATTCTATTGTCCTGTTTCTCTGGAATCTTGGGAACGATGATTTCCTCAAAAGGAAAAAATAAGAAATCAAGCCGGGTTCGGTGGTTCAGCCTGTAATTCTGCACCTTGGGAGGCTGAGGTGAGTGGATTACCTGAACCCGCGGGTTTGAGACCCCCCTGGGCAACTTGGTGAGACTGCATCTCTACAATAAATCAAAAAACTAGCCGGGTGTGGTAGCGCGTGCCTATAGTTCCAGCTACGTGGAAGGCTGAGGCGGAAAGCTCGCCGGAGCCCAGCAGGTTGAGGTTGCAGTGGCAGGGAGCGGCCACTGCACTCCAGTCTGGGTGACAGAGTGAGACTCCAACTCAAAAAAAAAAAGAAAAGAAAAGAAAAGAAAAAAATCTAACAACAACAAAAAACAGTTATTACTTCTTAAGCAGTTCTTCAATGTCAGATATCATCTTATCATTCTATCCACATTTCAAAGGAGATGTCAACCTTGATAATTAGCATTTTAAAAACCACTACACTATGCCTCAAATCCTACTAACTGGACTAAAATTACTCAGTTAAGGAATTGCATAGCAGATAAATCAAGATTGTTGAGAGAGTTTCCAGTTCTAACATGGTGGCATAGATCCAAGATGGTTTCACTTCTGCCTACAGAAAACTAGAAACAACTGTTTATCACTATATCACCAGCAGTATCCCAGAGTTCAAAAAATGAAAATATTCTGAGAGGAAGCTATGAGAATTGAACCTACATATCTGTGACACTCCTTCTCCCATTCCGCCCTGTACAAAATGCACAAACCTTTTCCCCCAGACTCACAGTTTCTAAACTGCAAAAAGTGAGATTGAGCTGGACAAACAGCTTTCTCACCATTCTGGGTACCCTGGCAGAAGACCCATGGAAGCATCACAAGTGCCTGGAGAGAAATATATCCCTGAGGACAGCCAGAGACAAAGGAGGGAGGTGGAATTACCATTCCCAGACCTGGAAACTGTGTTCTGTAATTTAGCTGTAGGAGAGTACAAATCAGATTGGTTGTTCAGCACACCACAATCTGGGCGTTTCCACAGTTCCTGGAAACAAAACTCTAGCAAGTCTAACTACACTGTTGATGTAGTCACTTTGAAAACTCCTGCATTTGGGAGTGTCAGCACTCCCACTGGTTACTACAGCTAAGGCAAATTTGGGCTTAAGACACCATCTAGTGTCTAAAAAGGAGCAGTAACCCAGCAAAAATAAAAATATATTCAACATGTAAATTACAAAGAATCCTCTAGGCAAACATACTCAGTAAAAATCAAACAACCAGAGAAAACTGGAATAAATATCTATGGTTTCAATAGACATATACCCGCAAGAAACAGCAGAAAACAGGGAACCACCATTTCACCAAAAGGACAAAGCAAGAAACCAGTGATACCTCAATGAGATGCTAATATGTGAGTTCTCTGATCAAGAATTCAAAATAACAGTTAAAAAACAAGCGACTCAGTGACCTTCAAGACAATATGAAATAGCAATCTGGAAATGAACCAGATAAATTTAACAAAGAGATCGAAGTAATAATAAAACAAAAATATTGGGACTAAGATATACATTTGCTGAACTAAAAAATATAGTAGAGACTCTCAGCAGCAGAATGGGTCAAGCACAGGGAAAATAATCAGTGAGCTCAAAGACAAGCTACTTGAAAATATACACTCAGAAGAGAAGAAAAGAATAAGAAGAAACAGAGATTACCTACAAGATACAGAAAATTATGACAAAAGACTAAATCTAAAAATTATGGAAGTTCAAGAGAAAGACAAGGAAGAGTAAGGAGTAGAAAGCTTAATCAAATAATAATAATGCAAAACTTGAGAGAGGAATAAAAATCAAGATGCAGAAAAGTCAGAGAACATCAAACAATTTTGACCTAAATAATACTACCTGAAAGTATATATATAATAATTAAAGTCCCAAACGTCAAGTATAGAGATGATTTTAAAAGGAGAAAGAGAAAAGAATCAAATAACATATAAAGTAACTCCAATTTTTCTGGCAACAAAATTTCAATAGAAACTATACAGGCCAGGAGGAACTGAGATGATATTTTCCAAGTGCTGAAAAAAATTGCCATCAAACAATATTGTTTTCTGCAAAGCTATCCTTCAATTATTAAGGAGATAGAAAGTCTTTCCCAGAAAACAAAAATCAAACAAACAAAAACAAAACAAGAAAACTATTTAAAAGTGTAAACTCACTGATAAAATTAAATACATAGACAAACCCAGAATACTCTAATTTTGTAATAGTGTTGCAACCCACTCATAACTCAAATACAAAGGCTAAAATACAAATCTACCAAAAAAATGTTCACAGCAACCTCTTAAAAGGTTGACATTATTTAAAAAAACATTTAAATTGAGACAATAGTAAGCAAAATGTGTGGAGGGTGAAATTTTTAACTTTTGTTTGTTTTTATTCTTTACCTTATAGTATAAGAAAACTTGTGATCTCTTTAAAATAACTTATTATATCTATAGAATGTTTTCTGTAAGCCTCGTGGTAACCACAATGCAAAAATCTATAGCAGATTTACCAAAAATAAAAAGCAATGCATGAAAATATACTACCAGGGAAAAATCACTTAAGCCAGGGGAAGACAGTAAGGGGAGCGGGAAAAGAGAGAGAAAGGAGTTACAAACAACCAAAAAATTAGCAACAACATGGCAATAGTAAGTCCTTACTTATCAATAATGAAAACAAATGCAAATGAGCTCAATTATTTAGTTAGAACACATAGAGTGTCTGAATAGATTAATAGAAAAAAAAGAAGACCCAATTATATCCTTCCTACATGATGCCCATTTCACATATAAAGACACACATAGACTGCAAGTGACAGGGTAAAAAACGATATTTCATGCAAGTGAAAACTAAAAAAGAGCAGCAGTAGCTATACTTATTGGATAATATAGATGATACTGCTGGGGGGAGGGGCACTACATCAATAAGCATACCTGCTGGTCTCAAACCAAGGAAAGTGGGGATCAAATTGAGGCCCAAATTTTACCTGTATGATGATTACTTGTATACCTAATCCTGAATCATACCTAACATCTTTAAAATAAATAAATAGATAAAAATTAAAAATAAAAGATAATACAGACTACAAGTCAAACACTAAACAAGACAAAGAAGGTCACTGTATAATGATAAAGGAGTAAGTTAAACACAAGATATAACAATTATAAGTAACCATGCACCCGATATTGAAGCACTCAAGTATATAAAGAAAATATTAGTAGATAAAAAGGGAGTGATAGACTGCAGTACAATAATATTAATAGCAGGACTCATTGACATCCCACTTTCGGTAATGAAGAGAATATCCAGACAGAAAATCAACAAAGAAACATTAGAGTTAAACTAAACACTAGATTTAATAGGCCTGACATTTACATTTATGAAACATTTCGCCCAACTGCTTTGGAATACACATTATTTTAATAAACATCTGGAACATTCTCCAGAATAGACCATACCTTAGGTCCCAAGACAAGTGTCAACAAATTCAAAACCACAAAAATCATTTTAAGTATTTTTTCTGGCCACAATGAAATAAAACTAGAAATCAGTAAGAAGAAGAACCTCAGCATCCACACAAACACATATTAATAGTGATTGAACAATATTTTAAAAACTTATTGAAAACAAATAAAACATAAAAAAACTATGTTAGATAATATAGATGATAGCCATGTTAGATAATATGAGATACAATAAAAGCAGTGCTAAAAGGGAAGTTTATGGCAATAAATGTCTTCATTAAAAAAGTAGAAAAACCTAAGCCTGACTCAGTGGCTCAGCCTGTAATCCTGCGCTTTGGGAGGCTGAGGTGAGTGGATTGCCTGAACCCGCAGGTTCGAGACCCACCTGGGCAACTTGGCGAGACCCCCATCTCTACAATAAGTCAAAAAATCAACCGGGCATGGTAGCGCGTACCTGTAATTCCGGCTACTCGGAAGGCTGAGGTGGAAGGATCACTGGAGCCCAGCAGGTTGAGGCTGCGGTGGCTGGGAGTGGCCACTGCACTCCAGTCTGGGTGACAGAGTGAGACTCCAACTCAAAAAAAAAAAAAAAAAAAGAAAAGAAAACTAGAAAAACCTTCAAATAAAAAGCCTAACAAGGTAACTAAAGAAACTAGAAAAACCAAATCCAAAGTCAGTTGAAGGAAATAAATAATAAGAATCAGAGCTCAAGTAAATAAAATTGAGACAAAAACAATACAGAAGATAAACAAAACAAAAAGTTGTGTTTCTAAAATAAATAAACAAAATTGAAAAACTTACAAACTTTTACTTAGAATAAATAATGTAAAGGAGAGAAGACCCAAATAAGTTAAATCAAAAATGACTAAGCAGACATTACAACTGAGATTACAGAAATACAAAGAATCATAAGAGATCATTATTAAAAAAAACTATACACCATCAAATGGAAAACCTAGAAGAAATGGATAAATTTCTGAACACATACAACCCACCACATTTAACCATGAAGAGATACAAAACCCAAACAGATCAATCACAAGTAATGCAACAAGCCCTAATAAAATGTCTCCCATCAAAGTAAAACCCAGGATCTGTAGCTTCACTATCGAATTCTATCAGACATTTAAAGAAGAATTAATACCAATTCTACCCAAACTCTTCAAAAAGTTGAACAGGAAAGAATATTTCTAAATGTATTCTATGAAGCTATCATTCTGATATCAAAACTAGAGAAGAACACACAATAAAAGAACACTACAAGCCAATATCACTGATGAACATAGTTGTAAAAATTGTCAACAAAATACTAGCAAACTAAATTCAACAACACATTAAAAAGATCATTCAGTTGGGCTTGGTGGCTCAACCTGTAATCCTGCGCCTTTGGGAGACTGAGGTGAGTGGATTGCCTGAGCCCACAGGTTCGAGACCCATCTGGGCAAGTTGGCGAGACCTCATCTCTACAATAAATCAAAAAAATCAGCCGGGGGTGGAAGTGCATGCCTGTAATTCCGGTTACTTGGAAGGCTGAGGCAGAAGGATCGCTGGAGCCCAGCAGGTCGAGGCTGCGGTGGCTGGGAGCAGCCACTGCACTCCAGTCTGGGTGACAGGTTGAGACTCCAACTCAAAAAAAAAAAAATCATTCACCATGAACAAGTGGGATTCATCCCAGGAACACAAGGATGGTTCAATGCATGCAAATCGATTAACATGATACATCACATTAATAGAGACTAGAACAAAATTATATAATCATTCCAATAGATATAGAAAAAAAGCAAATCAATCCTTTATGATAAAAATCTTCAACATACTGGGTATAGAAGGAATATACCTCAAAATAATAACAGTCATATATGACAAACCCACAGCTAACATCATACTGAAGGGATAAACCAAAAGTCTTTCCTCCAAGATCCAGAACAAGACAAGAATGCCCACTTTTACCCATTTTATTCAACATAATACTGGATGTCCTGGTCAGAGTCATTAGGGAAGAAAAATATATAAGGAGTATAAAAATTAGAAGAAAAAAAAGAAGCCAAATTGTCTTGTTTACAGACAACATGATCTTGTACTTAGAGAAACCTAAGGCAACATCAAAAGACTATTAGAACTGAAAAGCAAATTTAGTAAAGGTTCGGGATACAAAATCAACATACAGAAATCAGTGCATTTACATATGCCAACAGTGAAAGATTTGAAATTGAATTCAAGAATGTGGTCTCATTTAAAACAGCTAAAAATATATTTACTATATCTGGGAATCAATTTAACCAAATAAGTGAAAAGAAACTATACAAAGAAAACTATAAAACACTGGTAGCAAAAAAATTGAAAAGAACACAAAATGATGGAAAGATATTCCAAGTTATGGATTGGAAGAACTGATAGTGTTAAACAAGTCAATTGCACTTAAAGCAATTTACAGATTTCATGCAATTCCTATTTTAAAAATGAATGATATTCTTCACAGAAATAGACAACAAATCCTAAAATATGCATAAAACTACAAAATATCCACAATAGTCAAAGCAATTCTGAACAGAAAGAACAAAGCTAGAGGCATCACACTATGTGACTTCAAAATATACTACAAGGCCAAAAGCAAACAGATTGACCAATGGAACAGAATAGAGAATCCAGATACAAATCCACACATGTACAGTTAAATCCTCTTTGGCAAAGGCACTAAGAGCATACAACAAAAAAAGAAAAGCCTCTTCAATAAATGGTACTGGAAAATCTGAATGATCATATGCAGAAGAATAAAACTAGACAGCTGTCTCTCACCATATAGAAAAATCGCCGAAATGTATTAATGCCTTAAATCTAAGACCTAAAACTGTGAAACTTCTATAAGAAAACATTGTAGAGATGCTCCGGGACATTAGTCTGGTCCAAAATGTTTTGTGTAAGACCCAAAACACACAGGCAAGAACAAAAGCAAAAATAACGAAATGGAAATACAGCAAGCTAAAATGCTTTCACAAAGGAATAAAAACAACAGAGAAAAGATAACCCACGAAATGGAAGAAATTATTTGCAAACTATCAATCAGACATAAGATTAATCGCCAGACTATATAATGGCCTCAAACAACTCAACAGCAAAAAAATAAATAATTTGATTTTTTTAATGGGCAATATGAATAGACAGTCTTCAAAAAGAAGAAATGCAAATATCAACATGTATATGAAAAAATGCTCGACATCACTAATCATCAGAGATGAGAATCAAAACCACAATATTATCTCACCTCCCAGTTAAAACATATTTTATCTTTTAAAAGATAGAGAATAAAACATGGTGACAAGAATGTGGAGAAAGGGGAACCCTAGTATAGTGTTGGTAAAATGTAAAACTGTAATAAGTTCTCTCAACAAATTAAAAATGAAACTACCATGCAATACAGCAATTCAACAACTGAGTATATACTCAAAAGGAGTAAAACCAATACAGCAAAGAGATCAGTACTCTCATGTTTGTTGCAGTATTATTAAAAATAGCCAAGATATGGAATCAGCCTAAGTGCATAGCAAGTAATGAATGGATTAAAAATTTGTTGTATATGCACAGTGGAATATTATTCAGCTATAAAAAAAGAATAAACTTGTCATTTGCAGCAACATGGATAGAACTGGAGGTCATTAGATTAAAATAAAAGAAACAAAGCACAGAAAGACAAAAATTGCATTTTTGCCCTCACATTGGAAGCTAAAAAGGTGGATCTCATGAAGATAAAAAGAAGATTGTTGTTTACCAAAGGCAGCAAAGGGTTGAGGGGGAATGAGGAGAGGTTAATCAAAGTCTGCAAATATAAGTTAGATAGAAGAAATACGACCTCATGTCCTATAGATCAATAGGATGACTATAGTTAATATTCTAGCATGTGTTTCAAAATTGCTAGAAGAGAATTCAAATGTTCCTACTATAAATAAAACAATAAATATTTAAGGTGATGGATATACCATTACCCTGATTTAATCTTTGTACATTGCATGAAAGTATCAAATTCACCATGAAAATATGTATATATATAATGTATAAATGAAAAAAAGGAAAAACCAAAGTTGGAATTCATTTTTAAAAAAGGAAAAACTAAAATAAATGATGAAGACGAATACAAAAGTTTCTAAGTTGAGAAAAAAAAGATTATCTTTGTTGGCAGCCAATTAAGCATGCAATACATTGCAGGTGGAGGTGAAATTAGGGAATCTGGTTGATGTGATCGTTATAGTGGTGGAAGTGTAACAACTGACGGTATGGTGTCTCCAGATACATAAATTGTGTAGGGGTCAGGAACTATTCTCCTGTATTCTACCTGCTATTTTAATAAAGATCTTCAAAAATATTCATATGCTCCCCATTTTCATTATACCAGGGAACTTAGTAAAATTAAAATGGCCAGCATAAAAGGCCTTGGGCATAGTCAAGACTACTAGACCATGCATCAATCTGAAACCCAAAGAAGAAAGTCGACAAAATCTTGAAGATTTCGCAACATTGAAATTTTTTCATATCTTGGTTCCAGCAAAAGGGATTTAAGCCTTTTAGAGCCAGCTCGATAAAAAGAAAAGGAAGATGGAAATTCAAAAAGAAAGTCTAGCAACAAGAAGGGCAGAAAGTTAATTACAGGAGCAAGGAATTAGAGGAGACATTTGAGCTGAAGAACAAAGTATAGAAATTCTCTTTTCAACCGGGTGTGGTGGCTCACACCTATAATCCCAGTACTTTGGGAAGCTGAGGTGAGAAGATTGCCCGAGTTCATGGGTTTGAGACCAGCGTGGGCAACTTGGCAATACCTCGTCTCTACAATAAATAAAAAAATTAGCTGGGCATTGTGGCATGTGCCTGTATTTCCAGCTACTTCGAAGACTGAGGCTGAAGGATCACCTGAGACCAGCAGGTCGAGCTGTGGTGGCCATGAGCATGCCACTACCCTTCAGCCTGGGCAAGAAAGTAAGACTCTAACTCAAAAACAAAAAATTCTTTTGTCAGAGTGGGGTGGTTGAATAGCAGGCCTGCGACATGGGGAAACATGAGAATTACGGATACCAACATTAGGGAGCCAGAACCAGGGAAACTGGCCAGCACCTGTGTGGGTTACTATGTACCCTCTCTCATGGTCATCCTTCCAATAATGACCAGGTAGTTGTAATCATTTTCAACTCAAAGAGAAGAAAACCAAGACTCATAAACATGAAATAAATGCCCTGTAGGTGATGAGTACTCCAAGCAGCCTTTTTTCCTAAGACTACTGGAGACCAACAGATTTGTTCATTCTAGGGCATGTAAAGGGAATCAGTGGGATGTGTATGTGAAGGTGAGATGACCACAAGTAAGGAAAATGAAGCAAGTACTGGAAAAGAAAGAAACATTAGTAAATATTCACTGATTAAGAAATTGATGATGGTGAGGAAGAGAAAAATGACCCTTCACGTTAACTGAGCTCAATCACTGGGAGGCGGTGGATCACAGTACTTAAAAACCTGGTCCCGAAAGTAGACTCTGGATTATTACAGTGACTGTGTGAACTTGAGAAAAGTATTTAACTTATTAGTAACTGAGGTTCCTTATACAGATACATAGATTTTCAGTAGGGATATTTTGACCACTCAAGTTGTCCTAATAAAATGGCTTCTCTCACCACAGAGCCTAGGAAAGGCAGGCTCCAGGCAGGGTAATCAGGGTTCTGGTCCCAATTCTCTTGGCTCTGTCCTCCTCTGCTTAGTCTTTCTCCTCAGACTCAGGAAGACAGTCAGCCTGGTATCAAATACAGACTTGTCAGAATCCAGCAGAAGGAAATAGACCATGACATTCGATGTCTTGAGAAGAGTCAAACATTCTTTCTCAGAAGGCACCTGCAGATGCCTGCCCCTGGTAGAACTGAATTTCCATTGTTTGGAATTGTATCATACACTTTTTTTCTTAATCCATCCTTAACAAGAAAGTAGGACTGCCACAATGGTTTCATGAACCATCCCTTATACCTGGAGCTGGGATGGGATTATTTTCCCTTGAGACACAAAAAGAAGAACCAGAACAAAGTCAGATTGCTTGGGGAATGAAGGAAGGGAGAAATGCATACTGGAGATATGAACTGTATTTACTACATGCTGTGGTTGAGAAGCTTAAGCCAAATAATGTATTTAAGGGGTTAAAATGGCTTCCGGCACCTGTTTCCTCAGTGTGTTAGCCATTATTGTCGTTATGTGCCCAGCACTGAGCCAGCACTTTCTCTAATTTAGCCATCACCATCAGTTTTATGAGGAATATAACACTTTTTCTAAAAATTAATTTTTCAATTGACTATAACAGACTCAAAAAGACTACGGAATTGACGATTCAAAGGTGTAAGTTTAGTCACATACACGCACGTACACAAAAGCCAGCATTTTTTATCTGTCAAACCTATCACCTGCAATCCTTCTGCTTAGTGGCCCAACCAAAATGAGCGTATCTAAGTGTCACTACGGTATATAGTAAAAATATTTCTCTCTCCACAGAGTACTTAGACTTCCATGGTAGAAGGAAAGAATATCCAGAACCAAGGCTACTGGGAACTAGTGTTAAGACAGTTTGACTTCAGTAGTGCATTTCTTCCAAAGATCATTTTTATGTTGAAGAACATTGTAGACAAGTCTTTTATTATCTGTCTGTTACTAATTGGCAGGGCACAAGGAATTTTTCTATTGCTATACCTCTTTTCTAATAAAAATGATAGATTTATCATCTTCCATTTAACAGTAAAAGATTATACAGTGCACAAACTGATTAGTTAATAACAAAGAAATGTGAATGATCTATACTCATTTGACACACTCGCTGGAGAGAACCTGAAAATATCTATAATTTTCATCCTGTTAAAAATTCAGGAGATTTATCAGGTCAATTGCCCATCTGTCCACAGAAGCACTGCAATTATTTTGCATCCTGTGTAATATTACAGATTTTTAGGTTCACTTTTTGTTTGATAAGCTGTTATTCTACTCTTTCAATAAACAGTAGAAGTGACACATCTGGAAGTGTCAGTGTGGAAGCCCCAAAGGGAAAACTTGCCTTTATAAAACAATCCTAATTACAAGCAATATTCCAATGAACCAGATTCAGTAATTACAGAAATTTTCATGAAAAAGTTCCTTTCAGCCAGGCTCAGTGGCTATAATAGACTCATGCCTATAATTCCAGCATGAATTATAGGCAGAGGCAAGAGGATTGCCTGAGTTCAGGGGTTCAAGACCAGCGTGGGCAACTTGGCAAGACCTCGTCTCTACAATAAATAAAAAAATTAGCTGGGCATGGTGGTGTGACACCTGTGGTTCTAGCTTCTTGGAAGGCTGAGGCAGAAAGATTACCTGAGTCCAGCAGGTCAAGCCTGAGGTGACCATGAGTATGCCACTGCACTCCAGCCTCGGCAATAGAGTGAGACTCCTACTCAAAAAAAAAAAAGAAAAGAAAAGAAAAAACTCATTTCCTCATGCAAAGTGTTCTAAAAATTGAATAATTTGAATTTTCAACCTGGGAAGGCAAATTTCTTAAGGTCTAGGTTTTTTTTGTTTGTTTGTTTGTTTGGTTTTTTTTGAGTTGACGTCTCACTCTGCCACCCAGACTGGAGTGCAGTGGCCAGGAGCAGCCACTGCAGCCTCGACCTGCTGGACTCCGGCAATCCTTCCGCCTCAGCCTTCTAAGTAGCTGGAACAATGGGTGTGTGCTACCACGCCCAGCTAATTTTTGATTTATCATAGAGGTGAGGTCTCGCCAAGTTGCCCAGGCTGATCTCGAACCCGTGGGCTCAGTCAATCCATTCACCTCGGCCTCCAAAGTGCTGGGATTACAGGCTAAGCCACTGAGCCCAGCCAGGTCTAGGTGTCAAATACAGCCTGCCCCAGTGTCATTTTGAACTACATAGTGAGTTTGGTCAGGTAAAAGAAGTCACATTTCTATAGGATATAAATAAACAAATAAATAAGCAAGCAAGTGGATACAACTCATTTTCAATGTAACTTCAAATTTAAAAGCTCTGTATTTTGCCTTTAAATTGATCTAAGACCAATCATATGAATCTTTGTTAAAATTTTCCAAAGATAAACCTAGAGAAAAAGATGAAAGAGTCTTAAATTCAATCTTTTTTTTTTTTTCCCTGAGTCATTCAGGTAAAAGAATTTACGCCCGGGATATATTACCTAATTATGATGACATGACTAATTATCACAAACACATGATGTGTTGACCTATGCCACACATTGTTCAATTTTTAATATTTATTAACTCTGCTATTTCTCACAACAATCCAATGAGGTAGATACAAATAAATACCCAACTTAGAGATGAGGAGGAAAAAAACCAGAAAGATTAGGTAGCTTTCCTGAGGCCATACAAGCAGCATTAGAGCAGAGCTAGGAATAAACGTCAGACATAGATTTTGGCCCATACCAGGCTCTCAATAATATTTAAGTAAATGAATGATAGAATTTTTTTAAAAGGAGAAAAGGAGATATTGACATAATTAGACTTTTTATTATTATCTAAAACAACCCTTGGATCTTATGTGACTTCAAGATTCAACTGGCATTTTATATATTTATATAAACTTATTCAATATTTACCACAATCCTCTGGTGATGTAAGAGAAACTCCTTTTTACATTTAAGGAAGTCAACTATAAAGATCTTAGAATTCCAGCCATTTTCTTTCTATTATGGCTGCCAGACAATTAGTTAAAAATAAGCTCTATCATGTTGCCTGGAAAATAACAGTTATATAGTAAATACATGTTGAATAATTGCTTGGGGAGATTATTGAAAGCTTAAGTTATTGTGTGGTTTGGTAATTGTATGCCCACTGAGAGCTTAAAAATGTCATACCAATCATATAGAATTGGCAAAAGACCCAAACATGAGGAAATGGATGTTTGTAAGTAGGGAATAAAACACTTTCTTAAAGAAAGTATGTGTACAAGTGCAGTAAGTACGCTTCATATGAACTTTCAAGTTGTGAACTTTCAAAGATGTGAACGTGCATTTTTCAAGAGGGTAGATAGAGTTGAATCCAGCAAGTAACGAGAACATATCCATCAATGTCAGGCGTTAGTGAAATTGCAGCTGGTTCTCCGTCTCCTATTGCTGACAATCCTTTAGCTCTGCCATCTCCAACCTCCTCTCCCAACTCCAGGCTGTAACTCCTCTTGTCTGTTCACTTGATGCCAGCTCCTGTATGCCAGCTGTTGCCCTGTACTGTGCTATTTTACTTTTCAAGGTACTATAAGGTTAAACATGTTTTTATTTTGTGTTTTATGTATTATTTGTGTGAAAAGTATTATAACCTATTATAACATAGTACTATATAGCTGATTGTGTTAGTTGGGTATCTAGGCTAACTGTTGGACTTATGAACAAACTGGACTTACAAACACACTCTTGGAATGAAATCCGTTTGTATATGGGAGGTTTACTGTAACCAAAAGACAAAGCAGAACATGCCCCATTAGAGGGGCAAAATGAGTAATAGCATGAATGTGGTAGCATGAATGGGGGACTGAAAGATTCTAGTGGAGTCAGGAACTAATGCTCTGAGGAGAAAGATACCTGAGATGTTCCATGAAAGAGTGAGTAGAGTTTGGGAGGACTGGTAACAGAAAAAAACATTCTTTGTAGAGGAAACACTCTTTATGTTTATAGATTCTCATTATCTAAAGCAGGGGTCCTCAAACTACGGCCCGCGGGCCACATGTGGCCCGCTGAGGACATTTATCCGGCTGCCGGGTGTTTTTGCCACCTTTACTTGTTATGACTAGCAGTGACAAATATGGAACCGGACATTGACCATCTCATTAGCCAACAGCAGGCCCATAGTTCCCACTGAAATACTGGTAAGTTTGTTGATTTAACTTTACCTGTTCTTCATTTTAAATATTGTATTTGTTCCCGTTTTGTTTTTTCACTTCAAAATAAGATATGTGCAGTGCGCATAGGAATTTGTTCATAGTTTTTTTTTTAAACTATAGTCCGCCCCTCCAACGGTCTGAGGGACAGTGAACTGGCCCCCTGTTTTAAAAGTTTGAGGACCCCTGATCTAAAGAGTCATGGCAGCCCTACAGACTGGGTCTACACCAGGTGAAATATATTCCAAATTTGAATGTCTTCTGGGAATCAATTGCTACCACTCTCATCCCCTGCATATCAGTCCTTGACTGACTACATTCTTCTACATATATCTGTTTATGGTTTATTTCTGAAATAATTAAAGTTATTTTCTAAACATAAAGCACATAAAGTCATTTGATTAAAATATTTCAATAGGCCTCTGCCAAAAATGCAAATTCTTTGCTGTGGACCCCAAGGCTGTCTGAGCTGATCCTCATTTGCTCTTTGAGCTCCTTCCTGGTCACTGTGCTTTTGGTTCACTATGTTCCAAAGTATTTGCTATAATCCTGTCTCAGCTTTTCATATCTGTTTGTTCAGTCTTTGTGTGATTCTATCCTTCTGCCTAAAGTGTTCTCTTACTGAAGCTGCATGTGCTTGATTCCTCATAATTCAATAATAAAGACAATAGTCACTTTCTCTAAGAGTACTCTCTAAGCACCCAAGCTGTAGATAACCCCTGCATTGTACCTCTATCATGGCCTATGCCATCGTTCTCAATTATTTATTACTTGAATGAGACTCATCCAAAATATATCATTACTAACAACACTAATTGACAGAAGAAAGAGGAAACACTAGATGAAAAGTGTTTATTTTCAGAGGCCTTGCTCTGAATGGCAACACAGAAGGAATGTAAACAAAGAAAGTAGGATTATGCCTTCTCAAATTCCTCTCCACCTCATATTACATCTTTCCTGTGACTGCCAAAGAACCTTGGGTGAAATTAAAAATTGAGAGCTACTTGGGTCATATCTAGGCATTGACTAATACATTTCCTAATAAAGAAATTAACTCTGATCTGTTTCTCAGTACTGGTGTTCCTCAGCTCACCTGAAGATTTAGGCATGTCTAGATCTGGACAAATTTTGGTTTTAGCTGGAGCAAGCACAAGCAGTCTTAATCCCAGCATCTGGTTTGACTTGGAATTAGGATGCACTGAGGAAAAGTATATTTGTGATACCTCATATGTGGTGTAGATGCCTATGCTATTTCCACATCATTTTGTTCCTTTTCCTCAGCCACTCTTGATTCACTCATACCCTAGTTTCACTTTCTAGTTTTGGCATTAAAAATCCACTTTGCATTCATGCTCTGGCTCAAGACTTAGCCTGTTTTGCTAAAAACTGAAACCCTGTTGCACTTCCCTCACAGGAGGTCAGACCAGGTTGACTGAGGCTCAAACTAGTGACTTGGAACATTCCAAAATTAACAGACTGTTTGAGTGTTTATTGTCACCATTCTGATTTTTTGCCAGGTACACGAATAAAATTTATGAATTTAAACTGTAAAGTTTTGATAAATGCACAAAACAACACAACCAGCACCACATTCACTATGTACAGCAATTCCATCTTCTAAAAAGATTTCCTTCTAACCTTTTGAAGTTACTCTTACCGGCCCCTGGCAATAAGTGATCAGTTTCATCATCTTTTTTTAATCTTCTCTAGAATTTCATACAAATGGAATTGTGTATCATAGAATCTTCCTGTCAGGAATACTGAATAATTAGTATAATATCAAAATGATAATTATGTTTCTTAACCAGCTAATAATAGTTGGTGTCTCATCACTTTTTTGATTAGCTAAAACATGAATATCAAACAGAGGGTGATGCAGGGCCGAATAGATAGGCCAACCCAATTTAAGATGATTTGAAGAGAAAAAAAAGTGTAAGTATCTTAAAAGTTTAAAGAAAAAGGCATTTGTGCAGATAAAAGAACATAACAATTGTTTAAATTCACAAACTATTTGAAAGCATACGTGTTATTTTCCAAAAGTTTCTTTTTTCATTCATGTTCATCTATAAATTGATTTTACTGAGTAGCATTTGCTTTTGATTTTGTATGATCCCAATGAAAACCTTTTGACAGATTTTCAAATGAAGAAACACAGTGTGAAAATGTTTTCTGTGCTCATTTGCAGCCAATTTGGTCTGGGCATCTCCTAGGTGCACAGGTTATCCATGACTGTGGAAGCTGTTCTCTTCGAAGCAATGCCTCCGTAATGAGATTCAGTCCAATCTGACAGAGGAAAATAAGTTTAAACACATGCACACATTTTGTGCTCAGGAATTTCAATAAGTACAAAGCTATGACAAATCACCCTCACGTAAAATAAAACAAACTCAGATAGACCTCGCTAATAAAGTGAAAAATGGCACCAGGGAATTCCATCGTTTAAGACTATTAACTGCATTCAGAAATGTATGTGAACCAATTTAAACCAAAAAAAAAAAAAAATGTATTTTACCAGTAGTACTTCTTTCCATGAAAATCCGCTACATGACTTGTTATTGTTTTTGCTGCTTTCAGGGGGAAAAAAGAAAAATGCGTCTTATTTTTTTGTATTGTCTCACTGGTTGGCTCTTTTTTTCTTTCTGGTTTGGCCCACGTATTTGTGAGCTTTATTGCACGTATTTGTTTTGTTTTGTTTCCTTTCAGTTGTTAGCTCTATTTGATGTGAGCATTAAATACTCCTAAAAACTGTGAGTAGAGATAGTAGAGTTTAATGAAAAGACTTGTAACTAGAGATGAACTAGGCCTCAGGTCTCTTTTCTGCAAATGATAAATTTCGCACATAAAGCACATGACTTAACCTTCCTAACCATAAATTACAGTCATCTTAAATAATTATAATGTAAGAAAAGTACCTTGATATACAGAATTATGACACCCCCACCCACAACAAAGAGGGATTATCCCCCAAGAGTTAATGTCAAAACCTGGTAATATCTTACATGATTAAAAGGACTTTGCTCTGATTTACTATGACTTAGTCTGCAATTAAATTAACAAGTTTAACGTATTATGATTAAGTTACGGATCCTGAGAGGAGATTATACCAGATTATTAAGGTGGGCTCAATGTAATAATTGTCTTCAGCACTTTCCTTATTTGGATCCATTGCAGGTCTTCTCTTCTTTTTTCTTCTTGCTATCACTCATTTGGATGCTGAAGACCCAGAAAAAATCTTGGACAATGTCTTTTCAGTTAAGAACAGATATGTGTTAATTATTAGCACAGATATGTGCCATGGCCATAATTGATATCAACTACTAAGTATAGCCAGTATCCACCTAGAAAATTTTGAGATTCCCTCTTCCTGGGTCAGAATTCATTTCCCAGAATATTCATTGTATGTGCCTAAGAAAATATGCTTCTGTTACTACAGCTCTAACCCCTGCATTTTGCATCCCAATCCTATTGAGCTATTATTGTCTCCCTTAATTTACATATACATTTATAATTTACAGTCATTTTTTCATTTGGTCATTCAACATACATGCAAATCTATATACACATATATATTTTAATTAAAAAATGGTATCTTATTTCCAAACAGTTTGCTTAAAAATGAAACTTTGGACTCAACTATTGGTGTGCATGAACAGTAATATATATTTTTAGTAGATAGTTTATTTATATTACCATTTACTACTCTGTTATTATTCTTTGAACCTTGATATTTTCTGAAATTGCTATTTAAGGGTAAAGCTCCTTCAATCTATGTTCTGCCTAAACCAGAGGCAATTTGAAATTTACATTTTAATCACTAATTACTTTAATAAGTATCCTAGGAAGCACTTTCCAATTGCCCTATTATTTTTTCAAAGCCAATTTAAGCTTCTTATGTATCTGATCAAATTATACTTCTGAAGTACTTGTCATTTATCTTGCCATTCGAGGATTTCTGCTATCTGATCTTTTACTTTGAGAGAGATATATTTGCATTTATATCCATATCTCTTGCATACATACATATCCAATACTATGTGAAAATCTATATCTGCATCAGTTCTGCAATGAGAAATGCATTTGTCTCTGCATTCATCATTTGTTATCATCAATGTCTTCAGTCTCACCCTTTACATTGACTCTTTTCTCTCCAGACATGCACACTGTTAAAACATATGAACAATAAACAAAAGACAGACAATAAAAAATATTTTTAAGGACCTCATATTCTTTATCACTTGACCTCTCTCATTTTCTTTATAACTTAGATGGCTGAACAATGAGTTTTCCATCATCTGTTCACCATGAACATCTGTCTTATGTGCAAGCATTTATTGAATACTCTGGGATGTTTCGTGGACATCTCAAAACCAGTGCCAAACCAAATTCATTCTGTCATGAACTTGAAATAACTTGATCCAATTTCCTATGTCTAGCCAAGCTCCAACCCTGGATACTATCTGTATCCACCCCCTCTCTCCCTCATTCTACCAGCCTTCGAGTCTACTGTCTGAGAATTTTCTAAGTACCCCAAGAATTCTTCTAATTCTCCTCTACTTAGGTTAGAGATTTATTGTTTCTTACTTTCTGTACTCCAAATAGAATCAGATCCTAGTTTCTAAGTTAACTCAATGAGTAATTATAAGCAAGTGTCTTTCCCCTTGGGGAACTTCATTACCTCATCGTAAAGTGAAAATAATCATCACTATAACCAACATTTATATATAATCTTCTCTGTGCCTAAGAACTTTATGTATGCCACCTTATTTGCTTCCAATGTCTAGCCAAGCCGCAATCCTGGATAATGAAGATGGAATTTTTAGAATTCCCATTTTATGGAGGAGAAAATGAGGCCTACTAAGTGTAAAAAATTTGACTATGACTACAAGCTTTGGAAGGTAGCTTGGAAATCCATCCTGATCATCTGACTCTAGCCCTTGCTTTCAACATGGGACTAGATAATTCCTAAGGTAGAATTCTGTAGTTTTGTGTAATTTCTTGGAATGAGCATGAACTTTGGGGGAATACATTTGTTGGTCTACTTTTAAGTCTACTTTTTATAAGATTTGTGACCTTAAAAAATAGCCTTTCTTAGTTTTATGTTCTTTATCCTCTAAAAAGAGGCTAATAATAACTATTTTATAAAATTTATAGCAGAAATTACAAGTTATCCTTTAATATTAATTTGCCCCTTCTTCCTTGGTAATAGAAGTTCTGCTTTTTGGCATAAAGTGCCAGAATACATTTTACTCAAAACTAGATGTGACCATGTGTTTAAGTCCAACTAAAGTGGTAATTTCTATATATATCCCTTTTAAAATTTGCTGAAAATTATATATTTCTTTTGTATTGTTCTCTTTCTCAGTGGCAGAATATGAATGCTATGGCTGAAGCTAAAGCAGTTATTTCTGATGAAGTATATGACCCTGTGAATGGAGGCCATGACCCAAACACCATGATCCAAGGATCTGGGAACTCAGTCATCTCTCCTGAACCCATATATCAGATTACCTTTGAACTTTTACCTAAGAAAAAAAATAGGCCAGGTGCAGTGGCTCAGCCTGTAATCCCAGCGCTTTGGGAGACTGAGGTGAGAGGATTGACTAAGCCTGGGGGTTCAAGACCAGCCTGAGAAACTTGGCATGACCTTGTCACAAAAAAATCACCAAAAAATCACTAAAAAATTGGCATGCGTCTGTAGGTCCAGCTCCTTGGAAAGTTGAGGTGGAAGGATCACCTGAACCCAGCAGGTCAAGGCTGCAGTGACTGTGAGCATGTCACTGTACTACAGCTTGGATGACAAGAGTGAGATTCCAACTCAAAAAAAAAGAAAAGAAAAAATACACCTGACCATTTAAGCCATTTTCAATTGTTCTGTAATACCATCAACAAAACCTAACAGACCAACATATCTTAGGTGACAGCCAATCCATTTCTAGGCTTAACTGTGACTATTTAGCATATTTTTTTGCTTTCTGCTGGTTAACAAATTATAGTTAATCTACTCTTATTATTTTACTGACTGCTTAAGACTCATACTTAGTTTCATTGACTCCTTTTGATTTTTAAAACTTATTAATGTCCATATATTCCCTTAACATGGCCAATATTTCAGCAGGCTTTCTTATATCCTAAACCATCCTCAAAATGACAGGAACAGGCAGATTACTTCTGGGTATCTACCAATACAATTTCTGATTATATTTTATATAAGCTATACATACTATATATATTTGATTCCAAGTTTAGTATTTTTTCAGACAACCATGAACTCTCTGAGATTTGATTATTTATATTTGGAGAATCTCCTGATACTGTTTTCCTTCTTAAATGGCTAAAAATATCTTTATTATGCTATCATGTTTGAAATCTATTTTTATGGAAAGAGAATAGAAAAATGATATAAAAGCATAGCCTCATATTTTTTCTCTTCACTATTTAAAATATACTATTGCATTGCCTACTGGCATCTGATGCTTCTGTTTGGAAGTTTGTGCAAGTATAATTCTATCAGTTCTTGTGATCTCTTCATTCTGTCACATTTTAAGGGTTTTTCTTATTTCTCCATGCGTATTTTAAAGGATTAATGTATTATTTTCATTTCCTGGGAGCAAGAATGTTAAAGTGGCTTAGAATGTAGATAATGGTCCCCAGATCTGCTGTTAGTAGATCATTGACACACGACCTAAAGTCCTGGTGACTCAATTTTCTCATCTGTAAGTGGAAATACTAATTTTGATATCATAATAAATAAGTGAAACAGTATTTCTAAAACCTGATATATTTCCTAGTACTTACTATCTTCCATCCATTCATTTCCAAATTCCTTACATTGTGCTTATTATTTTCATCCTGTCAGTTCAGCTATCAAGCACTAATTCAGCACAGAAATGGATGAGAACATCAGAAAAAAAAAACAGTGAAGAGAATAGTTAGTTTAAATTATAGAGATAAAGGAAGAATATTGATGGGTCTGTTTCCTTTATAATGAAACTGCAACTATTTCAAACACCGATAATTTATAACTTTAAAATGAAAATGTGAGACATAAAAGCATTTATTTCTTTATTTACTTATCTTCTATCTATCTATCTATCTATTTGTTTTTGAGTTGGAGTCTTACAGTGTTGCCCAGATTGGAGTGTAGTGGCACATTCACAGCTCTCTGCAGCTCTGACTTCCTGGACTCAGATGATCCTTCTGCCTCAACCTCCTGAGTAGCTGGGACTACAGACATGCAGCACCATGCCCAGCTAATATTTTTATTTTTTGTAGAAACAAGGTATTGCCATGTTTCCTAAGCTATTCTCAGACTTTTTAGGGACAAACAATCCTCCAGCCTCAGCCTCCCAAAATGCTGGGATTGCTGACCTGAGCTACCATGCCCAGCCTGAAAGCATTTTTTAAAATAACAACAAATGCAATTTTATTTTTATTGTCTTCCTGCCATTAATCACTGTAAGTTGTACTTAGTTTAAGAATAACACTTTTAGAAGCAAATAAAATCATCCCTTTAGTTTCTCCACTAACAAATATTCAACTCTTATGTGCACATAAATATAAGCACACTCTACTCTCAGACCAATAATGTTTTAAATTTGCAGTATACTTTTTCTGAAGAACTCTCCTAAGATGTCATTTTTTATCAACCTGCACCCCTATCACACATTATGCCAATGATGAAGTATGATTATTGGGAGTCTTAGTTACTCCAAACTTTGATAGCATTTGAGATGCACATAATTCAAAAGAGAAAAACAGTAAGTTATATTATTGGCTGAAATTTTCACCATCAATCACATGATTTCATTATCACATAGTTTATTGAAAGAGGAAAAACAAATAGATCTGCCATCCAAAGAAAATGCTAATACAAACAAAACTTCACTACAAGGGATGCATTCGTTTAGCCTCATATTTTGTGGGAACAAATACATTTGTTAAATGATCATGTTATTTTTCTAGCAATGTAAATTATTGAACATTTTCAAATAGCCTTGCCTGCAGGTAATCTTATCATAGTCAATCTTAATCAATCTCATTTTGCTGCAAAAGTGTAACATTGCTTATCATATAACTTTCACAGTAACTGCTAGGATTCATCTTTGACTATCTAGGTCACTAGTTATAAACTTTAATGAGCATCAGAATCATCTGCAAGGTGATGGCCAGTTGTTGCTGATGCTGCTGGAAGTACTTTTTGAAAATCACTGGTCTAGAATTCAGGTTATTGATGGAGCTTTAGAAATCATTGGGGTTTTTATTTTTTAAATTAATTTTGTACTTGAAAACCAGCAGATCACATAACAATACAGGGTCAAAAATGCTGTTCCCATTAAGAGCCAAAATTTCCACGTGAGTGAACTTACCTGGATCTTCTACTTCCTTGGAGTGAATTTATTACATGTCTTTCCTTACAGCCCAGCCACACTTGAGCATTTTTTACTAACTTGCTTCTAATCAGTCCTTAACTCTTGCCAGATTAATTTTTCTTAAACTCAGATAAACCTTAAATGGCTCTCCTTAGTATACCAAGTTGAACAAACATCTCACATATGGTAGAAATCTTAGCCCATAAACTCTCATAGAGAAGTTTAACTGTATCTGATTTTCTAGAGTTCAACTTAATTTCTATTTCAATTCCCCAGTCAGCTGGACAATAAAAACCCAATGTCCTGGCCAGGTGCTCTGGCTCGTGCCTGTAGTGGCAGCTGTTCAGGAGACTGAGGCAGAAGGATCCCCTGAGCCCAGGAATTCAAGGTTGCTGTGATCACACCGTTGCACTCCAGACCAAGTAACAGACCAAGACTCCATCTTAAAAATTAAAAATTAAAAAAAAAAAAAACCCTCAGAGTGCTGCCACCCAATTGCCCTCTCTCTAGTGCATCTGAGTTTGTGGCAGCTGGCATGCTGCCAGTACACAGGGGAAGAGGTTTTTCTAGATCGTTTCTCTACCCTGTTGACACTGAGATTTGCAGAATTTTACTTCATCCTCAACTGCATGCATCACTCCTATCCTCAAGGCTTTTGTAGTGTCAAAGTTTCTGATCATTTTCTGTATTGTCACGTTGGAGTAGAAAACATGATCTTACTGTTTTTGGACCACAGAAAATCAGGAGGCTGTGTCAGACCCACCTGACTAAACACACCTCATGGCCACTCCTTCTATTCTGGAGTTTTCTCATCTCCCTGCGTTCCAAGTGTGAGGACTGAGCTTTCTTTAGAGGGTGGTTGTCCTAGTCCTCTGGTACCATACTATACTGAGGGCAGGGCTTAAGTCTATCTCTTTCAGAGATCAAAACCATGAAGATTCACATGCAATTTAGGATGTGGGAAGCATGAGTCTTAGTCATCATGCGCTGTTACTAAATTTATGTTTTGTGTTACAAATTCTTCTGTGTCTAGAAAAGGTTTTAGGTATTCCATTTACCTGCACCTTCTCCTTCTTCCCCTTGAGGATGTCCTCTGACCTCCTTCGCAGATTTGAAGGACTCTAAAAGATCAGTGTGGAGGCCCATGGTGGACTCTCTTGATGTTCTGACTCTTTTTATGTTCCTTCAGTTGTCAACTATTTAAAATATAATAATTCTGTCTCTGTTACAAAGTATTTTCATTGTATAAATTATACATGGACATTTTTGGAAAAAATACAAAAGATAACCACACTTCACAAAGAAAAACAATCACCTATTATTTAAAATTTTCCTAAGTAGAGATGGTCATTGCTAACATATTGATGTAGATTTCTGCAAATTTCTTGCCTTAATAATCTCTAGGTATATGAATATACATGTGTATATATGTGCATGTGTGTATATGAAAAGAGAGATTATACATGCATTTTTTTGTCTTCAGCAGTGCATTCTTCTTACTAACATCAATGCACGTAAACTTTATTTTCATATATTCCATTTTCTTCTCTCTACTAAGGGATTAGTAATATCATTAGACTGATCTTACAAATATCCCATTATTTCTTTGCCTTTTTGCTTTATATAATTTTATCTAATACATTTATAACAATCTTGTACAAATACCTATCCACTAACATTTTAAAACCAGGAGACCTGATGCATCATGTTAATTTCAAGGCTAACCAAATAACTGAATATTTTATGTTCAAAATAATAAGGTAAGATAACTAATAGAAATGACAAGATAGCACATTTTGTAAACTCGTTCTTTATGTATCATAAAAGCCAAAAATAACAAGAAATGATTGTTTTTAACTCCAGGAAAAGCATGAAGTTTTATATAGCAAAATGTAGCAATAAATAAGACTGAATAACAAATAAATCATAAAACAAAGGAGAGTATTTATTAATATGTGCAGTGATTTAAAAACTATATCCACAAACTATCTAGTACTTCTTATCTCAAAAGATAGAGCTTGGTTTTCTTCCTCTGGAAGAAACTAAAATAGTTACTTAGTTTGGACTTAGTAACAGGTTTCTAGTGAACACAATACATTATATGGTGTGGGGTTTTATTTATTTAGCTACAAAAAGATTGATTTCTATCTGGATTGAGTTATTTTTCTCTCATGAATAATGCTTGGAGGAAGCCAGCTGCAATGCCATTAGGACATTCAATCAGCTTTTGTTAAAGGGCATACAGAATGTAACTAAAGTCTTAAAGAACCATCAAGAAACTCAGACTGCAAAAAACCATGTGAGTCACCTTGGAAGTGGATCACCCACCAGCTGGGCAGTCAGAAGAGACAGCATCCCTGACTGACAATTAGAATCTATTTTATGAGACATTGTGTGATAGAAGCACTCAGTTAAACTACTTGTGGATTTTTGGCCCACAGAAATGTGTAATAACAAAGATTTACTGCTTTGAGTTACTGAATAGGGGAGTAATTAGTTACACAGCAATTGATCATTAATATAATACCTTCAGTTAAACATCAGAAATATGCACTTATGGAAAAAATGTTTAAAAGTCTCAAAAATGATAAAATAATCTAAATTAACTTTAAGACAATGAAAGAAACTGGAAAAGAATCCTATAAAGTTTGTTCAAAGTCATTATTAAAATAGGATATGCCAGTTAAAATGTTGCAATATCTTGAAAGACACAAATGATCAAAACTCATCTAGGAAGAAATAGATAACATGACTAGCCCTATATCTATTTTTAAAATTTAATTCATAGTTAAAAAAAATATCTTCAAAAGAAGCGTTTCTAGGGCTGGAAGGCCTCCTAGTATTTTTTAAATTGTGATAAAATGTGCATATCATAAAATTTATCATTTTAATCATTTTAAGTGCATTCTTAAGTGTTAGTAAGTACATTCACATCGTTGGGCACCCTCTAGATCCAGAACTCTTTTTTTTTTTAAATCAATCTGAAAATTTATATCTACAAAACAGTAACTCTCCATTTCTCCCTTCCCCCAACCTCTGACAACCCCACTTTAGTTTCTGTCTCTGTGAATTTGACTGCACTAGTTTCCTCATATAGTGGATTCATACAGTATTTGTCTTGTTGTGACTAGCTTAATTCACTTGCCATGTTTCCAAAATTCATCCACGTTGTAGCATGTGTCAATGTACTTTTCTGAGACTGAAAATACTACATCATATGTATGTACCATTTTGTTTCACCATTCACCTACAGATGGGATACTTGGATCACTACCACTTTGGGACTGTTGCAGATACTTCTGCTATGAATATTAACAGACAAATATCTCTTTGAAATCCAGATTTCAGTTTTTAGGGCATGTTTCTAGAGGTGGTATTGGAATTACTGGATCATATAGTAATTCAAGTTTAAATTCTTCTTCTTTTTTTTTTTTTTAGTCAGAGTCTCACTCTATCTCCCAGGCTGAAGTACAGTGGTCTGCTCACAGCGCTGCAGCCTCAACCTTCTGGGCTCAGACCATCCTTCCACTTCAGCCTTCCAAGTAGCAGTGACTAATTTCTTTGATTTACTATAGAGATGCAGTCTCTCCATATTGCCCAGACTGGGCTTGGAGCCCTGGGCTCTAACCCCTTGACTCAGGAAGTCCTTTCACTTCCCCCTCCCAATGTGCTGGGATTAAGGACATGAGCTACCATGCTGACTTTAAAGTTTTAATTTTTCCTCTGACACTCTTTTCCATAGCACCTGCGCTATTTTACATTGCAACCAGCAAGGTAAAAGTGTTCCTATTTCTCCATATACTCAGCGACATTTTTAATTCTCCTTTTTTTTTTAAGTAACAGTCATCTGAATGGGTGTGAACTGGTATCTTATTGGGAGTTTTATTTGCATTTTTTAAATGATCACTATATTAACAACTATATCACTATATTTAACAACTTTTCAGGTACTTATTGCCATTTGTATATCTTCTTTGAATAAATGTCTAGATTTTTTGTTTTTTTTTTTAAATTTTTATGCTTTTGTTGTTGAGTTGCAGGAGGGTTTTTTAATACATTCTATATTTTAAATTCCATAACAAATAGTATGATTTGCAAATATTTTTTTCTTTTCTGTGAGTCACTTTCTCACTTTGCTGATAGTGTCTTTTGGTGCACAAAAGTTTTAATTTTGATGTAGTTTCCATTTATTTATTTTGTTATTTTTTCCATGCACTTTTAGATTCATATTCAAAAAGTTATTGGCAAATCCAATGTCATGAAAACTTTCCTCTATGTCTTCTATTGGTTTTATAGTTTCAGCTTTTATACTTAGTTTTTTCATTCATTTTGAATTCATTTTAGTAGCATATGGCTAAAGGAAATTCTCCAACTGTATTTTGATAAGTTTTGGCATGTTGTGTCTCCATTTCCATTATGTGAAAATGCTTGCTGATTTATCTTGTGATTTTTATCCTTGGTCTATTTGTCTTTAAAGTGTCTGCTGCTTAATTTCCACATATTTGTGGATTTTTCTGGTTTTTTTTCTACTTGAAACTTTCAAGTTTTATTCCATTATGATTAGAAAAGGTACAATTCAGTGTTTATATATTTATCACAACTTGTTTTGTGACCTAACATATGATCTATTTTTGAAAAAGTTCCAATGTGCACTTGAGAAAAATGTATATTCTGCTATTGTTGAATACAGTGATCTGTATATTTTTGTTAGGTCCTATTGGTCTATTGAGTTCTTCAAATTTTTTTATTCTTTAATTGATTTTCTATCTGCTTGTTTTTACTAGTAAACTTTAATAAGCTTTTGCAGAAAAAAATACTAGTAATTTATGAGCTTTCTGTGTGTGTGTGTGTGTGTTGGAGTCTCACTCTGTTGCCCAGGCTGGAGTGCAGTGGCATGCTCACAGCCATCACAGCCTCGATCTGCTGGGCTCAGGTGATCCTTCAGCTTAAGCCTTTAAAATAGCTGGAACTACAGGCACGTGACACCACTCCTGGCTAATTTTTTGATTCATTGTAGAGATGAGGTCTCACCAAGTTACCCAGGCTGGTCTCAAACCATGGGCCCAGACAATCCTCTTGCCTTGGCCTCCCAAAGTTCTGGGATTATAGGCATGGCCACCACACCAGGCCAATTCATGAATTCTTACTAAGAATTTTAAAAAGGATAGAATATTTTGGATTACTTAGTAATTTATTTTAGAGATTAGCATTGCCATGAAATTAAACTAGATGAAAATATTATAAAATAAAAGCTATAACTCATCATTTTATATGATTAAAAATATGATCATCTCAATAAATTCCAAAAACATTAATAAAATTTCTGAACTTGATAAATAGCACTAACAAAAAACCTTCACTTAACATCACACTTAATAGTGAAAGACTACATTTCTTCATCCTAAGATAAAAAAAATAATGTAAGTTGTTCACTCTCACCATGTATTCAACATTGTACTGCAGGATTTAGCCAGTGAAATAAAGCAAGTAAAATAACAAATATAGATTTTCAGAATGAAAAGGAAGTCACTATATTTTCTATATGTACCTCCAATGTAAACTTTGAAAAATATACAAGAACTAGTAAATAACTTTAGATAGTTTCAGGATGAAAGGTTAATATACACACACAAAAAAATTTATTTTTTACACCAACAACAAGAAATCAAAATAGATACTAAAATAACACATTATTTACAAAATCATTGAAAATATAAATATTTAATGATACATCTGACACAAAATATGAGAGATGTCTATAGTTGAAAATACAAAGAATTTGTTAGTGGAATTGCTAAAAGCAAATGAAAAAAGATATATCACACTCATGGATCAGAAGATTCAATATTGTCAGGATTTTGTTTCCTAAATTGACCTGTAGATTCAACAGAATCTCAATGAAAATTCCAGCAGACATTGTATGCATATTTACAAATAATTTGTAAAATTTGTATGTAAATTATACATTATTTAAAATATACAAAATGATATTGATAAGAACAAAGATAGAATATTAATGCTACCTGATTTGAGATCTGTTAGAAATCTACAGTTATCAAAAGAGTGTGTTATTAATCTAAAAACAGATATTCAGATTAATGGATCAGAAGAATAAAAAAGAGAGACAGAAAAGATGTCAGATAGATAGATAAACTGATTTTTGACTTATGTAAAAGAACAATTCAAGGAAGATAGAATAATCTTATCAACACATGAAAAAATGAATATTCAGATGTCAAGAAAAACAACACCACAACTTCAACTATATAATATCTCATATTATATACAAAAGTGAACAAAATTAATCAAAAATAAGATGCAAAATTTAGCAATATAACATTTCTGAATGAAAATATAGAGGAAAAACCTTTAAGATGTCAGATTTGGAAAAAAAAATTTAGATACAGCATCAAAGCATATTTTTAATCCATATTTTTTTAAGTTGATAAATTCAAATTCAAAAGATTCTGATATTTTTGCTTTCTTGAAAACGTTTTTAAGATAATTAAGTCAAATCATAGATTAAAATATATGTATATATATTTACAAACTATTTTCTAATAAAGGGCATATATCCTGAATATTTAAAAACTCTCTAAACTCAGTAAAAAGGAAATAAACAATCTAATAAAAATTGACAAAAGATTTCTTCAGGAAATTTATGCACAAAAGATAAACAGATAACAAATAAGCTTGCAAAAATATTTTCAACATCCTTAGTCATCAGGAAATTTCAAAATAAAAATGTAACTAGAGACCCATAAAATTGAAAAGACTGGTCATATTTATTATTGGTAATGATGTGGAGGTACTAGAATCCACATACACTGCTACTAGGAATGTAAAATAATAAAACCACTTTATAAAATATTTTGCTAGTTTCATAAAATATCAGATAAAGACCTACCATAAGATTCAGCTATTCTACTCCTAGGCACTCTGACCATCAAAGGAAAATAAAGGCATGTTTCTATACAAATCATCTACCTGAAGGTTCATAGCTTTTTATTTTGAATTAATTAAAAAATACAACCCAAATATCTACCAAAAGAAAAATGTTTTTTGCTAAACTCTGGTAGATTTATTCTATGTCATTATCAGTAACATAAAGGAAACAAACAAACAAACAAGATTGAGAGCCAAGGCTTATATGATTACCATAATTGACTGCAACTGGGGTACTTGACAAGCAACAAAATCTATCAGTGGACAATAAAGCAGGAAGCTTGATAAGGTGATATGGATGAAAAATAAGATCTTGCTCAAAGTGCATAAAATATTGAAAACATTTTGATAGAAAGATTCTGCTATCCTTTGCAATAGGAAATCATTTTCTACTAATCAGTTTTTAAATGTAAGTCAAAATCAGAGCCACAAAATAAAGGACACCCTTGTTTCTTTGGCAAAAGAACTTACAAAGTTATACAAGTAGTTGAAGTAAGTATTCTCCTGACCTTCTACAAAGGATCATGACTCTTTTCCAGATTAACAATGCCTAAATAAAGTAGAACGACTAAAATTGTAAGGGTTGAAGGATATTAGATTTGAGTTGATATTAAAGCAAGCAGATCATCACAGTCTTATGGCTAGCATAGAACAACATGGAGGCCATGTGATAAACAGAACAACAGACGAAATAACTGCAGACCCACCATATCATCAAGGATCTTGTCTCTGGTTATGTAATTAAGATAAATAGGCCAAGCACACTGACCATACCTGTAATCCCAGCACTCATATCTGTAATCCCAGCACTTTGAAAGTTTAATACCAGCTTGGACAACATAACAAAACTTTATCTCTACAAGACATTAAAATATTTAGCCAGGCATTGGAGTGCATACCTGTAGTCCTAGTTACTCAGCAGGCTGAGACAGGCAGATCCTCAAACTCAGGAATTTCAGACTGCGGTGAGTTATAATTATGCCACTAAACTCTAGCCTGAGAAATAGAGTGAGACTTTGTCTCAAATAAATAAATAAAATGAATATATTTAGCGGTAGGAAGAACATTCAAATTGTGCTCCTGACCTCCCCAATCAAGTCTATTAGAAATAAGAATATGTATTAGTTTCCTGGGTTTGTCATTACAAATTATTACAAACTGGATGACTTAAAAAAACATAAATTTATTCTTTCAAATTGTAAATGCTAGAGGTCTGAAATCAAGCACAATTTCTGTCAGAAGTATTGTTAGTAAAAACAGCTCAGATGTAGGGCAGGAATATATCTGAATGATCAAAGGGGTGGACTGTGTCAGACATCTCTTCTGCATCACTTGAGATTCCCAGCCTCATTCTCTATTCCTACCATAACTGCTCTGGTTAGGCTTCAGTAAGCTTCACCCAGATTCTGTCCATGTTATATGGGTCCTACCACATGATCTAGGACTTTTCTATTGACACCAATGCTATATTCTCCCTGAGTCTATGTATATGTCATTCTGAAATGCAGGGCAGTTAACACCATGCTGGACAAAATGAAGAGGGGAGACAGTATTTAAGTCATCTCTCTTCCCCCTCAGACAAATGGTTTTCAGATGCATTTCATAGCCCTTTTAGAGAGTTCAGAGGAATTAAAGCCATCAGTCACTCATATAGTGGACAGCAATAACTCTAACTTTCATGAATTTTTTTCTCATAGTCTATTTTGTTTTCCCATTCCTATCTCTTGCTCCCTGGGATTACATTTTTCTGTTGATCACACATAAGTCTTTGTCTAAGATGCTGTTTTTAAAAGAACACAGTCCAATAAAATGTCTATGATTTATTATTAAATGAAAAAAAGAGCCAAATCTTGTTCTATTACATAGTACATTTTCACTATGGAGAAATAGCTAGATGTAGACACACACACACACACACAGAGAGAGAGAGAGAGAGAGAGAGAGAGAGAAGAGAGGGAAAGATAAGCACATAAAGATAGAGAGATAGAACTAAAGAGAACGTCATAAAGAAATACAGCTACAGATACCAGCATATAAATATATGTTTTCAGATTTTACAATGTTCCTAGATTTTATATTAATCTGTTAAGGTTTTTCCCAAGGAAGGCAGGCTGGTTTATGGGGGATATGTAAAATTTCTTAGACATCTCTGTATAGTTAGAATACTTTGATAAATGGAAACTTTTTTTGGTTAATTAGAATAAAGTAAATAAATGTATATGGCTTAGCTTTTTAGAATAAAACTGAATAGAATAAACTAGAGATTGTCATATAAACTCATGGTAACATTAACTTGGATAACTGAATTGAAATGTTTTTAATCCAGAGAGAAATAATAAGAGAAAGCTTATTTCTTGATTATATTTTTTTCCTTGGGAACCAAGCTAAATAATTTATATTTATCATTTCACTCTTGTCTCACTATGATTCTGTGGTATGAACATAATTTCCATTTTAGAAATAATGAGTTCTATACGAGAAAGGTGAGCTAAATTGGCAAGTCAGTGTTCACAAATAGAAGAGTTGAGCTTTAGACCCAAATGTTTCTGATACTAAATCTAGTTCTTTTATATCCTGAACTCTCATCAGGCCTAGCCCAAGGATGAAACCTCTGAAGCTTGGGACATGAGACTATTTCAATCAAATGACTGTGAAATAGCATGAAAAAGCCAAATAGTCTGAGAGCAACTTTGGGAATTGGGAGATTAGTGTTTTAGTCCTTAGGGTTTTCTTAATTAGTTTTATAACCTTGAGTAGCACATGTAACAACCAGGTTTTTAGCTTCCTCACCTGTGAAATTAGGTGTTTGACCTACATATTCTCTGAGTTGTATAGTTTCTAACTCTAAAATTATGATTCTGTGAATATAAAGCAAAATTATTACACAGTTTCTAGGTGCTATGGGTAAATGCAAAAAAAAGGTCAGAATTCATCAGAAGTGATTCAAATGCATTTAGCATATAACAGTTCATATTAATAAGGTGAATAAGTAAAGGTGAATCATAAACAGTAAGCATGCAGAAAAAAATCTGAAGAAACACTAAAAATCAAATCAAATTAAATTGAAGTGGTGACATAAGAAAAGTGCCTCTAAGCTTTGGTCATGATTAAGGGAAATGTTGAAGGAAGAAAGACTCTAAGTCAAAAGAAAAAGCTTTAGGGATTTTTTACCAACTAGATTTTATTGTTCCCCTTATCTGACAACCTTAAACTTTTTTCTGCTATCTCACACACACACACACACACACACACACACACACACACACACACACACACACCTGAAAAACAAATGAGAATTAAAATATTTCCTCAAAATCCCATGGGAAAAAATTAATACATTTTTCTTTTGCCTTTTTATTTTGATTTGGCTGGGAGGCATTCTTTGATCCTTCCCCAGGAGCACTCCTCAATGGGAATGTAAATAAACTAGTGAATGGGAGAATGAAATATACTTTCAAATGAATTTCCAAGGCCAGGTTGAGAGAGCACTATGGCTCCTGCGTGACTGGCTTTGGTTTGTCTTGTTCTTTGCTTAATTTTCAGGATGCCTTCTCTCCTAGCCAGCATCTGTGAGCCTAATACCGTGTATATTTTTTAAAGGAACGGGTACACTTGTTATAGGACCATCAGGTTTGTACTTGTTATGCAATAACACACCAATCTACCTAAACCATTGGCAGCCAAACAAGGAGGTGGGAGGGAATCCCAAATCCCCCTTCTCCAAGAGTTCTAGACCGGAGTTTTGAAGGAAATTTTGGCAGGTAGAAGTCTGAGGAGCTGGGAGTTACTGATTGGTTGAGAAATGAGGGATGAAGTCAGGAACAGGGAGATTAAGAAACCACATTCTTATACTGGGTTGGTTCCCAGAGGGGGTTTTCAGACTGGCTGACATCAGTAACCTCACAGGAAAATATCTCAGATGAAGAACTTAAATTTTATGAATGTTAAAGATGTCAATCTATAGAAATTAGGACCTTGTGAGAGGGGCTACATGACTTCTAAGCCGTACATGCTATAAGGAAGTAGGCTTATAGAGCAAGTTGGGTAGTGTTTAGCTGTGTTTTTACTGAAAGCTCATGCTTTTGTTAAGAAAAAAAAACAACAACTAACAATTTATGGCTCATGCCTATAATCCCAGTACTTTGGGAGGCCAAGGTGAGAGGATTGCCTGAGTGAGCTCTTGAGTTCGAGACCACCCTGAGCAAATAGGTGAGACCTCATCTCTACACAACATCGCAAAAATAACTAGCCAGGTGTGGTGTTGTGCATCTGTAGTTCCAGCTACTAGGAAGGCTGAGGCAGAAGGATCACCTGAACCCAGCAGGTCAAAGCTGCGGTGGCCGTGAGCATGCCACTGCACTCCAGCCTGGGCACCAGAGTGAGACTCCAACACAAAAAACTCAAAACAAAAAGAACTAGCAACTTACTTTTATTAGTTTTGAAAGAATGGTTTCAGACTTTTGCATACTTATTTTTCTAAAGATAAGCTAACATGATACATGTAATTAATAAACTGATTTATATTGTACCAAAATAAAAATAAAAATAAACATTGACTAACCAATCAACAGACATAGGGTGTAATCAACTATGAATCAGGGATCATAAAAGTTAACACAGAAAAGAAACAAAACAGCATTCCTTGTCTTCAAATTGCCCCAGTTCTAGTTGAAATATATATACACAAACAATTGACCAGCATGAAATGCAGCGAAAGTTGCTCAAAGGAAGAATGACTGTCCATATATAAGGTGTTAGGGTGGTATAAAGCTGTGTGTCATTCAACCAACAGTGATAAGTGAGTTAAATGTTCCCATATCTTAGAGTGGGAGAGCATTGTGCAAAGACACTGATGGGAAAATCTTGCTTTGTAGAACAATAAACAATAAGCAGAGTGCTGGGGAAGGGCTGGTTTTGATGACAAGAGGTTAGGGCTAGCTAGTAAACCAAGCCCTGACTATGCAAAGCCTTGTTTTTCAAATCAAGAAGTTTAAACTTTTCTTGAGAGCTTTGGAGAGGCATTTGACTTTTCTGGAAGATGAGTAGTCGTGATTAAAAAGAAAATTTACTTTGGAAACTAGAAGAAAAAAAAACCAGCCTGCATTCAAATATTGATTCTTCTAATTTCCTCATGAGAATTTGCTCACTAAATCAGTAGCTTAATTTCCCATTTTTAAAATCTGAAAACACATATACACATAATAATACAGTATGCCTTTGCAGGGCATGGATTGAATACTGAGAAAATGTATGTTTGCTTCCTTTGAAAAAAATGCAGGTAGTTCAAGCAGTGGATAACAGAGAATTGGTTGAGTAGAGTTTTATGAATAGAGCTCTCTCTGTTGACAGCGGTTGGCCAGGTGAGAGTAGCTGTGTACAATCCTTGACCAACTGAGCTTATGCTCAACTTGGATTCCTAAAGGCTGAGATCTCCTTTGTCCTTTGCAGCCTTTAGGAATTACTAAAGGGATTACTGCCAGGCTTGCCAGTGCGTGTAGTGTGCTCCTTGTGTGGCAGAGCATTCAGTCAGGAGAGCATGACTGCTCCCACACCCCTGGCTCTGTCTCTTCCAATTTCATCACATTATGTAACCCCTTTGCTTCCATAATCACTGTCCGTTTGGCCTGTGCATTCCTCTCCCCCAGGCCCCTCTGCCATCCGTCAGATGACTGCCACTCTTACTTAAAATCCTGACCCTGGTCTCTTGCTTTCTTATACAGGAAAATATTGCTTTTTCGCTTTTAATTTGCCTGCATGTGGTCATGACTTGGTAAAAAGTCCAGCATTTGATGAGTACCTACTGTTATCCAAACTGAGATAAATCAAGTCAAAACTTATTCTTCAGGTTGCCACAGACTAACAGGTGAAAAAGAAACATATATGGATCATTGTAATGGGGGACCCAGATACAAGTACAAAACAATGAACATTGTGCGTTGCAAGTTCCAAAGAGACACATCTTAATTCTAAAAGGATCTGGGAAGACTTTAAAAAGTGAGCTAGGCCTCAGTGATGGCAGTGTTTCTCAAGTGTCTGTGCTGATAGAGGGAGTAGAACAAAGAGAGATCAACATTGAGAAACAAGAGAAAAGAGAGAGGCAAAAGAGTGGAGGCATGTTTGAGCCACACTGTGACATGTGCTTAAGGTGGATGCTGGAGGTTCCTAGAGATGGGAAGTTCGGGAGCCAGATGCCAACTGGAAAAACGGTTCACAGCTAAAAAGTACCAGATAAAGTTTTCTGAATCTCAAGTGTTGTTTCCAATGAAAACATCACAGCTATTCTATATTGAGTCTCTACTGTGTTTCACTGATTTATGTATACACTTCATGGAATCTTTCCCAGGATGTTATCAGATTTTATCACTGAGGAAACAGAAGAGCAGAGGATTGAGTGTAAAAGATCATATTGCAAGTCAAAAGCTGATCGAGTGTTAGCTTTGCTGACCCAAACAAGACTAGGATCTCTTCACTGCTTTGGGTTCAGGGCCCTTCCCATCATAATCAACAACCTCTTACCTCATATTTTTCAAGCTGGATAGTCTAGATTCTGGCAGCAAGGGCATTATCTCAGCACACTCAGGTTTATGCCATATTCAGGTCATAGAATTTAAATTAAAACTGAGATTTATATTCAGAAGTATGTATATTGCTTGGGCCCAACTGACTGGCAAGTTGCCTGCTATTTATCTCAATAAATTACATAAGGAATGTTTTTTTTTAAAAGGCAATAAAGCCCTATAGAAGTCAATAAAGCTGATTTATAAACCAATAAAATTTCTTAATGATTAGGTGGGCCTATCTAGTTAACTATCAAGTATTTACCAATGATTTACTGCTTGAACTAATCACATCACTAGTAATAAAAGTGAAGGTCTAGTTAGAAATAATACTTGGGGGGGAGCAGCAAGATGGCGAGGGAACCAGTGGGAGTGTAAGAGTTTCTGCAAGGGTAAATGTCCATAAAGACAGTCTGTGTGAGTGGGTGTGTGCAGGTGGGTGAGTGAAAGTTCTTCTGAGGGGAGTCTCGGGATCAAATACCTGGGGATCCCCTCCAGAGGTGGCTGCAACCCACACTGTCCTGAAGTTGGAGACCCCGGTGCAAGGGTTGTCTGCCATTCTTGGGAGTCTCTTGGGAGGAAACAGCAGACAACAGCTTCCCCTAAGCATCTGGCACCTGGTCCACATCACCACCTGGGACAGCAGGCCAGGCACTGGCAGTGGGAACCATGGAGAAGGTGCAATGAGGAAGCCTGGAGCTGAGCCCTGCCATCAGTGAGGAGGCGCAGACAACTGTCATTTTCTCTGTCCCAGCCCTGGGAAGAAAGCTGCATTGGCCTACCTGGCTCCATTCAGCCTCCAACCTGAGACCCAGAGGCGATCTCTGCATCATTCTGGGACCAGCCATTGCTGATCCAGAGAGGAAACTTCAGGAGCCGATAGGAAGAGACAGACGCTGGTCCAGGCATGGACGAATCTGATCTGAGTGGGAGACTTGGCAGGAGCAGTGGACGAGTTGGAGAAGTCTGGATACAATTCACCCTCATCCCACAGCAGTCTGTGGGGCATCAGACCCACCCTCAGAGCAACCAAATTGTCCTGCACCCACAGGGGAAGGGAGGGGCTGGAGCCCTGAGCCCGATCCCTTCTATGGTGGTAGCCAAAAGCAGTCAGTGGTGGTGTTTGGGAAAGAAACCTGAAGTTCCAGAAAAAGTCTCAGAGGGAGTTCTTTTTCTTTCTTCCTTTTTGTTTTTGGTATGTGTTTTTGTAGTTATTACTGTCAATATTTTGTTTTTGTTTTTTAGTTTTTCTATTTGCTTATGAGTATTTATGAGGCGAGTGCATCATCATGTTTTTTTGTTTGGATGATTTTGGTCTTTTTGCTTGTTTTCTTTTTCTGTTTGTTCCTTTGTTTACTCATTAGCTGTTTTGTCTGTCTATTTTTCCTTCTTCTTCTCCTCTCCCTTCATTTTCGTTTTGTCTCCCTTCTTGCTTTTTATTTTCCTTTTATTTAAATCTCATTTTGCTTTCAGGGGGGCATTCATACACTCCTTGGCATGGACATATTGTAAGGTGGTGGAAAGTGGGTTCCAGGGGGCTCAAACACCTATCAGCAGGTACTGTGATTTGCAGATAGTATCTGAACTACAGCTCTCCCCATCACACCTTATTCAAGCCTTAAAACTGCAAAAAGCATGGACCCTATGCCTAGTCTGGCTTCAAAATTGAAAAAATCCAGAGGAGCTACACAAAGAAGAATAGGGTATTGAGCAAATAGAAGTGAAAACTGTGCCCCCATCCCTGAGCAATAGAGTTAAAGAAGAAGGAAAAATGGGGAGGAAAACTATCACAAACGAAGCAGAACCAAAGGAGGAACACAGGTCTTATCCAGACAGCAGCTGAGGATACAAACTTCAGAACTCAAGCAATGAAGAGTCCCCGGAATCACTGGTCACAAACCACAAACCCAGATATCAAGATATTAATAGAGAGAATGAATAGAAATGAGGAAACATAAGAGAAAAGAATGAAGGTGTTGATAAATGAGATGATGGCAAAAAAGAATACAGTAAACAAAACAAATAACAGACTAACAAGCAGGGAAAGCAGAATTAACTACACAGAAGAATCTCAGTACTTGAGGACCAAAATATGGAGCTAACCCCAACTGTTAGAAACATAAAAATGAAACTTCAAAAGACAGAACAAAGCCTCCAAAGTATGAGTGATTATATCAAGAAGCCAAACTTATGATTAATTGACATTCTTGAGGCAGATAGAGAGGCAAATAATTCATGAAATTATCCAAGCAAATTTCCCTCATCTCATCAGAGATATGATAATTCAACTATAAGAGATTCAGAGAACGCCTGCAGACATCAAATGATAATACCAACTCCTAGACACATAGTAATGTACTTACACAAAGTAGGTATAAAAGAAAAAATCCTAAAGACAACAAGAGACAAAGGTCAGACTACAACCAAGGAAGACCAATGAGAGTAGAAGCAAATGTATCTACAGAAACACTACAGGCTAGAAGAGACTGAAGTCCAGTTTTCAAAGTTCTCAGAGATAAACAATTCCCACCAAGAATATCCTACCCAACTCAACTAAGCTTCATCAGCAATGGAGAATTAAAATTCTTCCCAGATTTTCAGTCCTTAAGAGTTTACACTACCTCTTGACCAACTCTACAAGAAACACACAGCAAAGTATTAAAAACATAAGAAAGGAAAAAAAAAGAATGGCCACACTCTTTTCAAGAATGCAAAAAAAAAAAAGATTGAAAACACATATATCAACCCAACAAAAGAAAACCAACAAGCAAATGAATAAACAAACAACAACAAACTCTATAGGAATAACATGACAGGAATAAACTCTCCAATCTTAATAATCAGCCTGAATGTGAATGGACTAAATGCACCTCTGAAAAGACACAGAATGGTAAACTGGATTTTTAAAAATATGATGCAACAATAGACTCATCCAAGAGACTCATCTCACTAGAAAGGGCACTCACAAACTCAAAGTAAGAGAATGGAAAACACATTTTCAGATGAATGGAACACAAAAGAAAACAGGAGTTATGATCATAAGATCAGACAAAATGCCCTTTAAGTTATCAAAAATTTAAGAAGATATAGAATATCACTACATAATGATTAAAGGTTCAATCCATCAACAAGAAATATCCATCCAAAACATATATGCACCCAACACAGGAGCACCAGCTTTTATAAAGCAGCTTCTCGGTAAACTAAAAAAAGATACTGACTCTAGCACTATTAAAGCTGGGGACTTAAATACCCCACTAACAAGCCCAGATAGATCATTGAGACAAAAAATCAACAAAGAGATCCAGAACCTCACATTGACATCTGACCAAGAAAGGACTTTATTATATTAATAGATACCTAGAGAACACTCCACCAAACAACCATGGAATATACATTCTACTCATCTCCACTTGGAACATACTCCACCATCAACCACATCCTTAGTCAAAAATGAAGCATGAACAAATTCCATAAGATTGAAATACTGCCATTCACCTTCTCAGACCACAGTGGAATAAAAATAAATATCAACACCAGCAAAGTTCTCCCAAACCCCCAAAGACACAGACACTAAACAGAATGATGCCGAACAACCCCTGGGTCAATATGGAAATCAAAGCAGAAATTAAAGATTTCTGGAAACAAATGAAAATAAAGACACATCTTACCAAAACTTCTGGGATGCCATGAAAGCAGTACTGAGAGTCGAATTCATTTATTTACAAACACACATCAAGAAAATGAGCCGGGCTCGGTGGCTCAGCCTGTAATCCTGCAGCCTTTGGGAGGCTGAGGTGAGTGGATTGCCTGAGCCCGCGGGTTCAAGACTGGCCTGGGCAGGCGAGACTTCATCTCTACAATAAATCAAAAGAAAAAAATTAGGTGGCCGTGAAAGCACGTGCCTGTAATTCCAGCTACTCGGAAGGCTGAGGCGGAAGGATCGCCAGAGTCCAGCAGGTCGAGGCTGCGGTGGCCGGGAGCGGCCACTGCACTCCAGTCTGGGCAAAAGAGCAAGACTCTAACTCAAAAAAAAAAAAAAAGAAAAGAAAATGGAAAGAACACAAGATACCAACCTAACAAATCCTCTAAGGGAGTTGAAAAGACAACACCACTAAAACCCTAACTTCAACAAAAGAATCCAGATCACCAAAGTAAAAGCCCAAAGACAGGACATAGAAGACAGAAATATAATAGAAAAAAATCACCAAAACAAAAAGCTGGTTCTTTGAAAGTATAAACAAGATTGACAGAATCCTAGCCAGATTGACTAAGAAAAAGAAAGAAAAAGCCCAAATAAATAAATAAATGCAAATAAATCATAAATGCAAATGTTCAAATCACAACAGACCCTAAAGAAATGCAAAAGATTATCAGAGGTTACTATGCACACCTGTAAGAAACAAACTCAAAAACCTAAATGAAATGGAGACTTTCTGATATCAAACAACCTCCCAAGGTTGGAACAAGAAGAAATTGAGTCGTTAAATAGACCAATAACAACCCAGAAAATTGATTAAGCCATAAGAAAACTACCTACAAAAAAAGTCCTGGACCAGGGGAGTTTTATAAAGCATACAAGGAAGAGCTGACAACAATCATACTAGAGGTATTCCAGGCAATCCAGAAAGATGGAACTCTCCCCAAATCATTTTATGAGGCTAACATCACACTGATACTCAACCCAGGTAAAGATTCAACAAAGAAAGAGAACTACAGGTCAATACCCCTGATGAACATAAGTGAAAAAATTCTTAATAAGATTCTAGCAAATCGGATCCAGTAACACATCTCAAAAATCATCCACCATGACCAAGTAGGCTTCCTGGGCTACAGGGCTGGTTCAACATCCACAAGACAATAAATGTGATTAAATACATCAAGAACATGATTATATCATTAGATATAGAAAAAGTTTTTAATAAATCCAGCATCTCTTCTTGATAAAAACCTTTGAAGGCATAGGCATAGAGGGAATATATCTCAAAATAGTAAGTGCCATCTATGATAAATCCACAGCCAGCATATTGCTAAACAGACAGAAATTGAAAACATTTCCTCTGAAAACCGGAACAAGACAAGGATATTCGCTTTCACCCCTCCTGTTCAACATAGTGTTGGAAGTCCTGGCTAGAGCAATTAGACAAGAGAAGGAAATCAAGGGTATCCAAAAAGGAAAGGAAGGAGTCAAGTTATCCCTCTTTGCTAATGATATGACTCTATACCTTGAAAACCCAAGAGAATTTGTCAAAACTTCCTTGCACTGATAGAGATCTTTGACAGTCTTAGGGTAAAAAATGAATGTGCAAAAGACAGTCGCATTCTTATATACCAACAACAAAGAGGCAGAGCACCAAATAAAAAGCACAAATTCATTCACTATAACAACAACAACAAAAATGAAATACCTCACCATCTTCCTTACCAGAGAAGTGAAAGATCTTTACAGTGAAAACTACAGAACACTGCTCAATAAAATCAAAGATGACACAAACAAATGGAAAAATATTCCATGCTCATGGAATAGAAGAATCAACATTGTTAAGATGTCCATCCTACCCAAGTCATTCTACAGATTTAATGCAACACCCATTAAATTACCAGCATCATTCTTCTCAGACCTGGAAACAACAATACAGAAATTCATATGGAAATATAAATAACCACGAGTAACCAAAACAATTCTCAACAAAAGAAACAAAGTGGGAGGTATCACACTTCCAGACTTTAAGTTTATTATAAGGCTACAATAATCAAACAGCCTGGAACTGGTACAAGAACAGACATATAGACCAATGGAACAGGATAGAAATTCCAGAAACAAAATCTCAATTAATCAACCAATTCATTTTTGACAAAGCCTCTACTAACAACCACTGGAGAGAGGAGAACTTATTCAGTAAATGGAGCTGGGAAAACTGGCTGACCACATTCAGAAGATTAAAACAAGACATCTACTTATCAATGTACCCCAAAATCAATCTAAATGGATCAAAGACCTAAAAAGGCAAAACCTCAAACTATAAGAACCTTAGAAAATGCAGGAGACACCCTGATGGAAATTGGAACTGGCAACCAATTCCTGATCAAAACCTAAAATGCCCATTCCGTAAGAGATAAGATAGACAAGTGAAACTGAAAAGCTTCTGCAAACTGAAAAGTTTCTGCAATGCAAAATAAACCATCAAGAGAGTGGGGAGGCAGCTCACAGAATGGGAAAAAATATTTTCAGACTGTATATCAGAAAAAGGCCTAACATCTAGAATCTACAAGGAACTCAAATGTGCTGAAAAGAAAAAAAAAGCCCTGTTAAAAAGTGGGCAAAAATTATGAATAGACACTTCTCAAAAGTGTCTATTCTATAGTCCACAGATACATGAAAAAATGCTCAGCCTCACTAGTCATCAAAGAACTGCAAATTAAAACCATACTGAGATACCACCTAGCTCCAGTCAGGACCACTATCACTAATAACGCAAAAAACAAAAGATATTGGAGAGGATGTGGGGGAAAAGGAACACATCTACATTGTTGGTGGGAGTGTAAACTAGTAGAATCTCTGTGGAAAAGAGTGTGGCAATTCCTAAAAGATCTAAAAATCGACCTTCCATATGACCCCGCAATCCCTCTGCTGGGAATATACCCAGAGGAATTCAAACCATTCTACAAAAAAGATGCCTGCGCATGCATGATTATTGCAGCATTATTCACAATAGTAAAAACATGGAACCAACCATATTGCCCATCAAAAGTGGACTGGATTTTTTAAAATGTGGTACAGATACAAGATGGAATATTACACAGGCAGAAAGAAGGACAAAATTATGAACTTCACAGCAACCTGGATGGATGTGGAGTCTATAATACTCAGTGATCTATCTCAGAAACAAAAAACTGAGTACATCTTCTCACTCATATGCAGACTATGAACAATTTTCATAATACTATAATAAAGGGATTGGCAGTAGTGGGACACTGCCAAAGGTTGGGGGCACACTTCATTAATAAAGGTACATGAGCACAAACCAGACAAAGTGGGGACCAAAGTCAGACCCAAACTTTACCTGTATAATGACCATTTGTATACCTAATCCTGAATCACATTTCACATCTTTAAAATAAATAAATAAATAAATGAATAAAAATTAAAAGAAGAATTAATGCCTGCAGTGTGATGCTCTAAACATGAAATGAAAATTAATCTTCCACTTTCCATGGATAGAACTATAGTATTCATCTATAGGGTAGAAATAGAAAACAGTTTTAAATTCAAGAACTCCTGGTCCATTAAATTTTTATTCCAAACACCTTCCGTTATCTAACAAAAGAAAATGTGCTTTGTCCTCAATGCTTTGGCATTTACTGCAGGAGAGTAGTATTACTTGATGAAAAAGTAAAAAGAATAGAAAAAAGAGGAAAACAGAAGCTATAGTCTTCAGGAAAGCACTCATACTTTATTACTTTGGCTAAGATTAAGCAATTGACATTAGTGACAGATTTGCCTCTGGGGAAATTAACAAATTTTGTTTTATTATGAATTTCAAGTCATGAGGAATTTGAGTCCTAACTGTACCACCACTTACTAGTGGTCACAATTTGGCAAGTCAGTTAAAGCTTGGTTTTCTCATAGAGAACTGTGAGAGCATAACCCTGACCTCAAGATGTTTTATGAAAAATAAATGTGCTGAAGGAGAATAAAGTACTTTACAAAGTATATTAAAAAATACTAACATTATTTTTATCATTGTGATATTCGGTGTCATCTCCAATCATTTTGGATTTGACCTCCAGAGGATCTGAATTCCCAAAGTGCTGGTGGCTCATTCAAAAAGACAGAAGACCATATTTACTGAGTGGCTGCTGAAATTGACCCACATAGCTAATCATCATTAATCTTATATACACGTCATAATAATCCCAGAGACAGCCAGAGAGCCTTTATGCCTCCCTTTAAAAAATAAAAAAGAATGCTCAAATAGCTCGAGTAACCCAACCAAATTTACACAGGGAAAGTCAGAACTAGGATGTGACCTGCTTCTGAAATATGGATACAAAGCTGCTCAACACAACAAGTTTATGTTCCCAGTTTTTTTGAAATTTTAACATATTTTCTATAGAAATATATGAAATAGATATTCATGCATTTAAATCATTTAGGTGAAAAACTGTAGCCATTAGACACATATCCTTTTATTGTCTAGGCAGCATCTAATTTTAAATGATTTTACTTGCTACTCTAATAGCCCTCGTTACCTGTTAAAAACTGTTGTCTTACCACTCTGAAAATAGACTTCATCACTTTTTCAAATTCTTTTTGAGGAGTCCATTCATATAAAGCCAAAAGGAAACAAATAGTCCCTTCCTATTATTTGAAAGGTCAGACATAGAAAGAGATTTACATCACCCACAGCTCAATATAAAAATCCATATTATACAATCTCTTACTAAAAAGTTTTTTTTTGCCTAAACAGCTTTCCAGTATTTTTTCTTTCTCAAATTGCACACTGGATCTTTGAAAGTCTCTATTTTGCTGAGCAATTAATTAGCAAACTGATCCTGATCCTATATTATGGCAGTGGCCATCAAATTGAAAGCATCTACTTCCTTGGAAGATGTCCCTTCCAAAGACAGGTTAAGGATCATTTCTCCACTGCATAAGCTCTTTGGAGCCTCAGACCTCATCATAGACAGCTTATGAAATTATTTCTTAATTTACCGTGCTTTGTTCATGTTGTATTCGTATTAATAAAAATTCCCCATTTACTTATGTATTTATCCTTTAAAAATAGCTTTTAAATTTGTGCTTTTTCAACCCATTGTGATGGGTTAATTTCCCAAACTAATGAAGTAGCCAATACTATTCTGTCACATAATAAACAAGTCAAATTGCAATAGTAAATATCAGGAACAGAGATAAAATGCTCATATATTCAGAAATCGAAAGATAGTAATTGATTTTTCAAAAAGAACTGAGGAGAGCCATAAAGAATTTTCAAATGTCAATGTGATTTTATGGCTTCTATTCCAAAGAAAATTCAGGAGTTCAATGTTTAAAAAGCTTTTTACCCACCACTTTTTCTATTATGTAAGTCCCATGGGAAAACTCAATATGCACATAGCCATCATTGAGCTGTGCTTTTTAACTGTAGCTTGTCCTCCAATCTCCAGTCTCTCATCTCCAACTGATCCACTGCTTCTTGGAGAGCCTTCTGCAACATAGACCTAATCAGATAACTCTCTTTTCTTTTTTCTTTCTTTCTTTCTCTTTCTTTCTTTCTTTCTTTCTTTCTTTCTTTCTTTCTTTCTTTCTTTCTTTCTCTCTCTCTCTCTCTCTCTCTCTCTCTCTCTCTTTCTTTCTTTCTCTTTCTCTCTCTCCTTCCTTCCTTCTTTCCTTCCTTCCTTCCTTCCTTCCTTCCTTCCTTCCTTCCTTCCTTCCTTCCTGCCTTCCTTCCTTTCTTCCTTCCTTTTCTTTCTTTCTTCCTTCCTCTCTTCTAGACTCCTAATGCTTAAAATAAATGTTTAATGGCTTCTTAAAGTCTAGTGTAAACCTTTGTTTCCAGTTCCATCTCCTGCCATATTTCTCCCATGATGTTTAAGCCTGAAAAAAAAATGAAGTTATACACATTTTCTTCCACTTATAATTCCTTTGCTTCTTGGCCTTTGTAAATACTCTTTTTTTCTTTTTTCTCTATAATGACCTTTCTATCTTTATCTGTCTATGGAACCGTCTCATGATCCGAAGACCCAATTCTGTTCACTATGTTTTGTTCTGTTAGGCATTTTTTCGTGTTCATGCTTCCTATCCCACTAGATTGTGATTTGCCCAAGGATCGAGGTCAGGAATTTTAAATTGTGGTTCCAAGTCTCTAGCAAAGGAATATAAGAGTAAGCCAATCATATATGTCAAACAAGTGAATTTATTTGTTACATTTCCACTTAATTTGTAAAAACTTGGTTCAAGTGTTTATTTGTTTTTGCTAAGGCAATATGTTAGATCAATTATTAATACTATTTTAAAATAGAGACAGAGTGTTGCTCTGTCCCCCAGGTTGAAGTGCAGTGGCACAATCATAGCTCCCTACAGCCTTGAACTCCCAGGCTCAAGCAATCCTCCTGCATAAGCCTCCCGATACCTGTGACCACACGTGCATGCTTCCATGCCTGGCTAATTTTTCTTTTTTCTTTTTTTGTAGATACAGGACTCCACTATGTTGTCCAGGCTAGTATTGAAAAAAAAATTTACTATACAAGTATGAGTATATTTCTGAATTTTAATCTGTTCTGTTTGGCTATCTTGAGTGTTATATCTTTGCAATAATTATTGGAAATTATGTAGTATAAATTCTTCAGTTTTGTTATTCTATATAATTATTGTGCTATTCTTGGTCATTTACATTTCCACATACATAGTACGATCAGAATGCATTTACTAGAAACAAGCCTTTGGGGATTTTTGAATGTGACTGCACTGAACTTATACATCAACTTGGGAATATTGACATATTAATAGTTTTGAGTCTGCTTATCAATGAGCATGATATATTTCTTTTTCTATCTTTTAGGTGATATTTAATTTATTCTATAAACGTTTTATACACTTTAGAGCCTAAATATGGCATATATTTTATACAAATTATTCCTACAGTTTTATATATTTAATGCTGTTGTAAATGATAATATTTTAAAATTCATTTTAAGTTGTTCTTTGTTAGCTTTCACATATGCATGTGTGTCTTGTTATTTTCTGAAAATTTAATATAAAATTGATACTACTTTATTTTTAATTATATGATAGAATTTATTTTTCTTTGTGGGAATTTTTAACTTACAGATTCAATTTCTCTATTAGATATAAGCATAATTTGGTTTTCTATTTGTCTCTGCTGATTTTGATCATTTGTGGGTTTTTTTCCTCACTCTTGTGCTTTCTGCTATTGTCATTTTACTTTGAAATATGTTATGAAGTCCAAAATACAATATTATTATATTACATTTAAGCAATCAATGGGCATTTAAATAATTAAGTTAAAATAGACACACTTTCAATTTTAAACACGCATTATTAGTTTTTGATGTTCTTCATTCCTTTCTATAGATTTAAGTTTTCATGTAGTATTTCTCTACAGTTTGAGAACAATTCCTTTAGTATTTCTTGTAGTATAGTTCTGCTGATGAATTCTGTCTGCTTTTATTTAGAATTCTCATTTCTGAAAGATATTTACTTGATATAGAATATAGATACAGGTTGCTGGTTTGGGTTTTTCATTTTCTTGTTTTCTTCTCTGCACTTTACATCTGTTGTTTCTTAGTAATCTTGGCCTCTTTTACTTCCAATTTTAAGTTCACTGACATGCTGTTCTTCCTATCCCGCGCCACAGTATGTTATGCATTGCATTTTTTGTCCCCCTCTGGCTTCTTTAAATTTTTCTCTTTACCATTGTTTTTCAGCAATTTGAATGTAGACACAAAGGCTGTATTATATTTAATCTGCCTGAGGTTCATTGAGCTTTTTGGATATTAGGGTTAATAGTTTTCATCATGATGCAAAAATTGTGACTAATATCTGTTAACATATATTATACCCAATTTATCTGTCTTCTCTCATATGTTGCAAACTTTGACACTGTCCCACAGATTACTGAGACACAATTAACTTTTTAATGTTTTCCTCTGTGTTTTAATATGAATATGTTCAAATACACTTTTCTCAACTTCACTCATTTAAACTATTAACTTCAATGACTGAGTGCTTTATTTCAAATGTTTCATTTTAAAATTTCTATACTTTTCATTTGGTTATTTTTACAGACTCTATTTCCTACATTTTCACATTTAATTTTTTTTTTTAATTTTATGCTGGGCGCTATGGATATTATTTTGCAAATTGTCTAGTTGGTTTTCTTCCTTCAGGCAAGCATTTGCAGATTTTTATGTGAGCTTATTCTCTCTGAATATTGCTTGTAAATTTTTACAAGATGTGTTGAGTAGTTTTTACTGTTGTGCTACATTGTCAATGTCCACAGATATGGCAATACCGGGGTATCTTCTTAATAATTAAATGCTTAATAAGATCCCTCCATTCTGACCGGTTGGAGTTGAACATCTATCTATCTCCCAGTCCTGTGGAAGCTCCAATTGTTGCTCTGGAAATTCTAAAAACTCTAGAAATTTCTCTGTTACTTAGCACTTGTTCTTTGGCTTGCCTATTAGATTTCCTTCCTACATATCCACAATTCAGTATTTTACCAAACACCCAAGAAGAGCCTTATGTTTAATCTAGTATTCAGCATGTAAATTTTGTATGTTGGATGTTAATCTAGATGTTTTAGAGCATATAAATATGGTGCAATTATAATTATAACAAACTTACAATACAATTTGCAAATCAAGACACAAATACATCAAATGGAATGCAAGTAACAAATACCACAAACTTGAAGGCTTAAAACAATACAATGTATTCTCTCAGAATTTGACATCCAAAATTATGAAATCAATGTGTTGATGGTGCTACTCTTTCACTCAGGAGGCTAGGGAAAAATACATTCCTTAACCTCTTCTAGCTTCTGGTGGCTATAGGCCTTTTTTAACTACTTACCAAATCTCTCCTCCCCTTTTCTCTTCTCTCTTCTCTTCTCTTCTCTTCCTCTCTCTCTCTTTTTTCCATTTTCACAGTACTTGTATTACTTTCTCTTGTGTAGGGGGGATGGATCTAATTCTGCCTTCTTCTTAGAAGCATATATGTGATTGCATTTAGTGCCCACCTAACACAGGCAAATCCAGCATAATAATTCAAGATTATTCAAGATTCAAGATTATTCAAGGTTCAGAATAATATCTTCCTCTGGAGCTCCATCATTTAACCACACTGTTTGCCATAATGGGTAATATACATAGATTCTGTTGATTTGGAAATGGACATATCTTTCGGGCTACCATTGAACTCATTATAGTAGGTTGCAGTGTGATAGTTATAATAATAGAAATGCAAACTAAGATACCAGTAGTTCAGAGAAGTCAAGAAGTTCTCGAAATTAAAAAGCAAAGCAAAAGATTATCAGAGATTACTACAAACATCTGTACTCATGCAGTTTAGAAAATCTAGAAATAATGGATAAATTTCTGGAATCATACATCCTCCAAAGATTAGAATAGGAAGAAACTAGAACCCTGAAAAAGTGCAATAACAAGCCATAAAATGGATTCAGTAATAAAATAAAGTATTCAACCGGGCTCGATGGCTCAGCCTGTAATCCCCCGCCTTTGGGAGGCTGAAGTGAATGGATTGCCTGAGCCCGTGGGTTAGAGACCCACCTGGCAGCGAGACCTCATCTCTGAAATAAATCAAAAAATCAGCCGGGTGTGGTAGCGTGCGCCTGTAATTCCAGCTAGGCGGAAGGATCGCCGGAGTCCAGCAGGTCGAGGCTGCGGTGGCTGGGAGCGGCCACTGCACTCCAGTCTGGGTGACAGAGTAAGACTCCAACTCAAAAAATAAAATAAAATAAAATAAAATATTCACCCAAAACTATCCAGGACATGATGGCTTACCAACTGAATTTAATTAGGCATGCAAGGAAAAGCTAGTACCAAAACTACTAAAATTATTCCAAACAACAGAGAAAGAGGAATTCCTCCTTAACTCATTCCATGAAGTCACCATCATCCTGATACCCCCCCAAAAAAGACCCAGTTGGCAGATTTCTCTGATGAACATAGATACAAAAATTCTCAATAAAAGCAAAAAAGTGCTCTGTCATCATAAGATTAGATTTGGTTGAGTACATTGCCAGAATTATTTTCATAGAGAAAAGAAGTGAAATTTCTCATGACTTTGCCGTATCTAAACTTCTCTTTCTTCCCATTACAATGACATCTTGTGCCCAGAATTGTGCATATGGTAGGTAAATATAAAATTTTACATTCAAAGCTGTATAAATATTCACAAGATGTTTAACAGGAGATATTGATTTCTGCGTTTTAAGGTTAATTTTTAAATTTCTATTACATTTTAAGATCATTGAGACATCACTCTGGTGATTCCATTTATCAGAATGATTATCTTCTTTTTTTTTTAACATTTATTCTTTTGTTTTGCCAATATATCAATTCAAAGTGTAATAAGAACTATGATTTCCCAAGAAACTATGTGAAAAGAACCCACAACCCCAAAATCTAAAGGAATTGTTTTTCCAAATTAATACAGGACAGTTGCCATTGCTGTGTAAAATGACATTTACTTAACATTATGTTTTTGCTCTTTTTTTTTCAGATAAAACACATGGTTTCTCATTTAAAGTGAGACTTTGTTTTGAGGGGAAAAATCATATGTCCATTTTTTTAGAATATAGTTGAGGTAACTGCCTTCTATCTTTTAATTTAGAAGCCAATATAGTTGAGGTAACTGCCTTCCATCTTTTAATTTAGAAACCACCATATGCTATTTCACTGACCTGCTTCCAAAAGCCAAACTTGAAGAGCGTAATCTTGTTTGGTGTAATAAGAAGTTCATGACCAACTGACATTCACAACACTATACAATATTCTTGATCAAAAAATGTTCAAAATCCATCTTATAAATAATTTAGGGATAATTTGCAAGGTAGGGAAACTAAAAGGTAGCATGGAGTAACATGTTAACATGGAGTAACATGTTAAATATCACCATGAGGAAAACTGATCGAAACAATTCTCTTTAAGTTAACATCATAAAAAAGTTTATGCAAGTGCCCGGAAGGGTAATTTTCCCACATAAATATATTTATTTAACAACAAAATTCACTAAATTGGCCTACGTAGCTGCTGCTACTTGGATCTAGATAGAAGATTTCATAAAGGTGACCTGAACTGCAGTGGTTAGCAGAAATAATGCACTGAGTTGCAAAGCAAGACTCTTAGAACCCATTCACTCTGGTGAAAAGTGAAACTCACTGGGAAACCTCCACCTGGGTGAAATGCATGGGGTTGTCAATCAGGCACCACAGAAATAGAATGGAAAAGCACTAGCCCAGAAGAGAAGCACTATCCACTGACCGTGCATATCATTGCGCCAGCTGGCAAAGACACGTGTACAGAGTTCAGCTCCAAGTGTTCTAAAGCAAGGCCAAAAAGGACTTAAACTGGAAAGAGTTTTAAAACAAGGATGACTGACACATATACCAAGACGTCCTAAATGATACTGCTTCAGTAAAGCAGTACTACTTTATACCAGTCAGGATTAAATACTTGAATCATCTTTTCTTCTGCCTCTGTTTCCAGTTTTATTTTCTTGCTGAATTATCTATATTAACTATCCCAAAGAATTTATACTACAAATCCTTTGAGAGCAAAAAATCTACTTCTCACCAACTTCTTCCCCTTCTCAAAGGTTTCCTCTTTTGCCTCTTCTTTGGAACTGCCTCTACATTATGGGATTTCTGGGTCTTGGGAAAGAAAGTTATTGCCAGAAAATGGTTGCCAAAGCAGCAACACAGGTTGCATAATTGGTTATTATAATCCTTCGCTGCTGGTGACAGCTGCTGTGGTCTTCACCAGGTAACCAGGTTGCAGCAACATTTGCAAACAAATGATGGACTAGACAGCTTCCCTGGACACAACTTGAGTCAGTCTGTCACCATGGTCACTGATGCCCAAGAGTGGCTTTAGACTGTGTTGTACCCCCTGAACATTTTGCAAGTGTAGGACTCAGGTAGGCAGCAACCTGGACTCCTGTTTTTCAGATGACATTTCAAGCTACCTGTCTTCAGAAAAGGTTCAGAAATCTATTCCTTATTTTCAGAAACATGCCTCATTTCTGCTCTTCAGCAGAGAGGTTTGGGAACTTGAGAAAGATGGACTAAGATGCTTGAGAAAGATGCTCTAAGTCTCCTGTTCCTTAGCCATACATCTTTTTTCCTCTTTTAATTTTTATTTAAAATTGTGGGGTACAACTCAGGGATAGATATGCAAATATTCACAGTGCAGGTACCCTTATCGATGAGGTGTGCCCCCCCTTCCCCAGGAAGATGTCAACTACAGTCAATCCCACCTCCCCACTCCTCACTCCCCTCCTGCAGTTTCCTGCCACGTTCAATCATTTTCTTATAGTAATACAGTAGTTGTTCAAGGTCCACTTACGAGTGAGAACATGTGATACTCAGCTCTTTGTTTCTGTGAATGATCACTCAGTATTATAAACTCTAATTCCAGGCCGGCTCGGTGGCTCAGCCTGTAATCCTAGCACTTTGGGAGGCCGAGGTGAGTGGATTACCTGAGCACGCGGGTTCAAGACCCACCTGGGCAACTTGGTGTGACCTAATCTCTACAATAAATCAAAAATTAGCCGGCCGTAGTAGCCCATGCCTGTAGCTCTGGCTACTTGAAAGGTTGAGGCAGAAGGATCACTGGAGCCCAGCAGTCAAGGCTGCAGTGGTCGGTGGCCAGGAGTGTGCCACTGCACTCCAGCCTGGTCAATGGAGTGTGACTCCAACTCAAAAAAAAAAGACAATAAATAAATAAATAATTTCAATTCCATCCAGGTTGCTGCAAAGTTCATGATTTTGTTCTTCTTTATGGCTGCATAGTATTCCATTGTGTATATGTATCGCATTTTCTTTTATCCAGTCCTCTTTTGATGGGCAGCACGGTTCCTTATCTACACTTTAATTGGCAATAGACACACACTTCCTTATTCCCCCACCTGTCTTCGTTCCAAACTGTTTTGTATTTTGTATTTAGTCCTTCAGCAAAGTTGAATGAACAAGATGTACCTTAGTTTTTTTGTGTGTTGTTGATCGAAAAGACATAACGTGAAGTCAGTATATCAAGTGAGCAGCCATTTTAACACTGCCTAGCCTTGCCATGTTTTTCTAGCAGTTCACTTTAATTTACCTTCTAATCCCTAACCAAGGACTGAACCAGTTTCTCAGAGGTATCTATGATAATTGTTTTACAACTCCTTCCCCAGCTTGTTTTGTACTAATTAGCTTCCCTATTTCAAGTATTAGCCTCCACCCATAAGGCTGACATAAGGCTAATTAAATTTGCCTAAATATCTGCCAAGCAGACTGGACTTAGTCTTGTTTGTTACTACAGGCCACTAGCACTTTGCTACTAAGGATTAGGGGGCCTTTCTTATACCAGTAAAAATTATTAAATAATGAACTATCAAAAAATAACTGAGATAAGGTGGGAAGCTGACTTCAAAATTACTTATGATCCTTATTAACCTAAATACGTAATGCTTTCCTACCAATATGTTAGTGTATGCTTTATAGAGTGAGTAAATGTCTTGCACTTTCTAATTCCATGCATGCCATTTTTTATGGAAAACAATATGCATAATTTTTATTACACCTGTCAAATTTAGGAACTAATTAACACTATTACAGGTTGCAGGAATGCATTCAAGCCTGAATACGTTAGTCATTAATTTCAACAACTACAAGGAGGTAAAGACGGCATGAAATGAAGGCCCAGAGACAAATCAGAATGCAGCATTTTGAGGTAACAGTTAATGTCCTGGAAACTTTCATTTCATAAACTTCTCACCAATGAAGGAAGGAAGGCAATTTGGCAAAACCAACAACAGTTGAGCTATGGATTTAATAAAAAAAATGACATTTAATCCATCACTGTCAGCAAGATTCTTATTTCAGAGAACTTTAAACAACACAGCCTTTGAAAATGTTCCAATATGTATGTAGATCAAATGCCTGTTAAATGTATTCATTCACTTTTAGTTTACAGACAAGTCATACAAAAATGATTTTGACTTTAGAAAGATTTAATAGATATTAAAACTTATTTTCAAAAACTTAAAATCACAAATCAGAGACTTCTTAAACTTATGACTTATGGAACCTAAATGTTCTCTTAATTTTCTCATTGTTTAATGTTTTAAATATAAGATTTTGACATGTGGAAAGTAAAGCTAAGCCGGGCTCGGTGGCTCAGCCTGTAATCCCAGCGCTTTGGGAGACTGAGGTGAGTGGATTGCCTGAGCCTGTGGGTTCCAGACCCGCCTGGGCAACTTGGTGAGACCTCATCTCTACAATAAATCCAATTAGTCGGGCGTGGTAGTGCATGCCTGTAGTTCCAGCTACTTAGAAGGCTGAGGTGGAAGGATCACTGGAGTCCAGCAGATCAAGGCTGGAGTGGCCGGGAGCGGCCACTGCACTCCAGTCTAGGTGACAGAGTGAGACTCCTACTCAAAAAAAAACAGAAAGTAAAGCTAAAGAAATTTTTTCTCTAGTCATTCCATCCTAAATACCAAATATTTTTATGCACATGTATATCATATTTTCCTGGTTGTAATTATAGCTAATGCACTTAATTTCATTGAAGTTAATAACCTATCATGTTTTTCCAAACATGTATCATACAACAAATTAGTCTTCCATTCACTTATTTCAGGAGTTGAATTATGTTTCATTCAACTAGTGTTTGTCAAACTTAGCTTTACTCTGTGTTATGAACTATGCTAAATACCAAATCTAATGTAATAGGTAAATCATTTTTAATCTTAATTTGTTTGCTTTCTACATTTTCATTACTATTATAAATTAAACTATCATTTTTGCTCAAAATATTTTTCTTTTAGATTATTTTTCTTAAAATAACTTCTCAAAAATGAATAATTGATAATGGAGTTAATAAATATGAAAGATTTTGTAGTCCTTACTAAATTCTAATTAATAAATTATATCAATTTATGGTAGGGTACACAAATGTTCTCAAATCTAACCAGAATTTGGTAATATTATCAAACTTATCTGTGAGAAGAAGGCAACATTTTCACCCAAGGTTAACCATCCCAACAAGATAAAATATTAGCCTTTATAAAATGCTTTGTAATATGCAATCATAGACGTATACAATTTTGATATGGCCATTCGACAGAAGCTCTTTGATGCTGCATGTTTTTGATCCAAAGTAGGAAAAAGTATAATCAAGTGTGCGTTTGTGTTTAATGGTTGAAAAATGTTCTTCCATATGTTAATAAAATCTAGTGTTATACTTGACAAAAGAAGGAAAGCAGAGATAAGTAGACAGGAAGAGATAAAGGCATATGAGAGAGCAAGAGAGAAAATGGGTAAGAGAAAAAACAATAGAAAAAAGAAGAATTACTAGGAAAAAGGGAATCAAACTTAGCGGATTAAGAAAACGGTTGCAATACAGGAGGTGCAGAGAAGTGGTTGGCAGCACATGAGTGGAGAGGAATTATCATAATTCCCTTTATCCAACGTCCCTTTAGCTATGGCCTTTATTTTTATCTTAGACCTAGAAAAAGTAGGAGGGGACTTCAGTGACCCCCTTGGGCATAACTGTACCAGCAGTCCCCAGGTGAAGGCAAAAAGATATTGACTTTCTTGGTCTAGAGGGACACTGGATAAGGCAGAGCAAAGGTGCACTACAGTGAACCAAGTGGCATTCAGAGCTATAGATGGCAGGATGGTATTTGGGTTTGAAAAGTAATTGGCATCAATTTTGCCGATGACCCTGAGGCCGTGAACTAATTACTATCTTCATAATTTTGCATGTGGTTTGGTTTCTTTACTGGCAGGATAACAATATTGCACAGGCAAGTACAAGATATGAGACCTTTGGAATATAAGGTATTCAACTACAGTTGACCCTGGAACAACACGAGTTTGAACTTCACGGGCCCACTTATATGTGGATTTTTCCCTACCTCTGCCACTCCTGAGACAGCAGGCCCACATTCTCCTCTTCTTCTTTCTCCATAGTCTACTCAGTGTGAAGGTGACAAAGATAAGACCTTTATGATGATACTCCTTCACTTAATTAATAGTAAATATATTTTCTCTTCTTAATAACATGTGCTTTTCTCTAGCTTACTTTATTGTAAGAATATAGTAGATACCACATGAAATATACAAAATATGTGTCATTCAACTGTTTATGTTATCAGTAAGGCTTCTGGTTAATAATAGGCTCTTTGTAGCTAAGATTCTGGGGAGCCAAAAGTTATATGAAGGTTTTTGACAGTGCAAGTGTTGGTGCCTTTCATGTCCTCATTGCTCAATGGTTGCTGTATAAGTATGATTTCTTCTTTTGCTACTAGCTTCAAAAGATGTTGGGAATGTTTAGATAATAGCTTGGTAGGATCCAACTGGACTTAAAAGTTTTGCTCCAATTTTTTTCCTACGTTAATAGAATTTTTAGATCATAGGATGATAGGTACACTATCAAGATTTCTATTCAGGGTCTACATTGAATATAACAGAGCAGGCAAGGATGTATTCAGAGAAGAAACAACTTGAATGTGAATAAAGGAGTCCTCTGGGATCTGAAAAAAATAATCCCTCTGGTGTGCATTTAATATTATGTTTCCATTTGCAAAGCAAGTCTCTATTAAATTTGCATGGATAGTGTCAAAGAGCAGGACATAATGATTTTCAGTCAAAGGTCCATGGGTTATGGCTAAGGTAGGTGAATAAAAAAATTCTAAGCCGGGCTCGGTGCCTCAGCCTGTAATCCCGCGCTTTGGGAGGCCGAGGTGGGTGGATTGCCTAAGCCTACGGGTTCGAGACCTGCCTGGGCAACTTGGCGAGACCTCATCTCTACAATAAATCAAAAATTAGCCGGGCATGGTAGCATGCACCTGTAGTTCCAGCTACTTGGAAGGCTGAGGCAGAAGGATCGCTGGAGCCCAGCAGGTCGAGGCTGCAGTGGCTGGAAGTGGCCACTGCACTCCAGTCTGGGCGACAGAGTGAGACTCCAACTCAAAAAAAAAAAAAAAGAATGAAATTCTGTGGGTTACACCACAGGAGAACACATCTGTGTGGTGTGTTTACTCTGAGGAAGAAGATAAACAAATGTGTCATGGTTTGATGAAGTAAGTAGCACTCACATCTACCAAGATGGACAAGAATGTTCACCTATGTACATGGTTAATTCACCTTGAAAGTTTAAGGGTATAGCAGGATATTGGACAATTTTTTTCCTTCCTCAAAGCACTTCCATGGATCAGAATTAAGATCATTTTCTTTGTCATGATATTTCTTTCATAGGATAAGGCTTTTTTCCCCCAATGTCCCTTTTGTTTTCCATATCTGCAAGTGTCCCTATTAATAGGAGGTTGAGCCGGGCTCAGTGGCTCAGCCTGTAATCCCACGCTTTGGGAGGCTGAGGTGAGTGGATTGCCTGAGCCCGCAGGTTCGCGACCCACCTGGGCAATTTGGCGAGACTTCATCTCTACAATTAAAAAAAAAAATCAGCCGGGTGTGGTAGCGCATGCCTGTAATTCCAGCTACTTGGAAGGTTGAGGCAGAAGGATCCCCGGAGCCCAGCAGGTCGAGGCTGCGGTGACCCGGAGCGGCCACTGCACTCCAGTCTGGGCGACCGAGTGAGACTCCAACTCAAAAAAATAAATAAATAAATAGGAGGTTGGTTGAGGAGTGGACCACCTAGCTGACTGATCTGCAGGGCCAAATATTTGCTTCAGATAGTGTCTTGTTTTTGTTCGGAAGCACTTTCTTTTCTTTTCTTTTCTTTTCTTTTTTTGTTTTTGAGTCGGAGTCTCACTCTGTTGCCTAGACTAGAGTGCAGTAGCACGCTCCTGGCCACCGCAACCTCGACGTGCTGGGCTCCAGCGATCCTTCCACCTCAGTCTTCCAAGTAGCTGGAACTACAGGCGTGTGCTACCACGCCTGATTAATTTTTTATTTATTGTAGAGACGAGGTCTCACCAAGTTCCCCGGGTGGTTCTCAAACCCGTGGGCTCAGGCAATCCTTTAGCCTTGGCCTCCTAAAGTGCTGGGATTATAGGCTGAGTCACTGAGCTGCACCTGTTCGGAAGCACTTTCAAAATGTTCTGCCAGTATTATAGTTCAGCTAAAGGGGTCATGTCTCATTCTGATTTTAATATTTGAATTAGGTCTCTAGTTTCTGGTTTATCTCTATTTACCAAATGAAGTGAAAGGGCTGCTTACACATCAGCGCCTTTTTTGACTCTCAAATGTTGTTGGAAAGTATTTCTAGTCTATCCTGAAGATGTCCTATGGTTCCATTTCTCATTTGTTTACATAATTGAATTGTGGTTTAATCAATTTTTATTGGAAATGTTTCAGGTATGGCTTTTAAGAGATGTTGATCTATGTTTCTGGCTTTTAAAAAAAACCTTGAGGTACATTGTAGAGAGAAGTATTCATAGTTCCTTCTCCAGGTCAGCCCCATCAGCCTTTTCCCTCCAGGATTTGACACCCACAGTTCAGCCAACATGTGTTCAAGTTGCTATAGGTCAGGTAGTCCCAGGTACATGCACAAGAATTCTAAATTTGTTAGGAATCTTTGCTGGTTTTGTTTGGATTTAGAAATGTCTTTAAATATAGTTTTCTAGTTCAGCACAGGTGTAAGTTTAAATTTCACATGTCTGCATATCTGGCTCATGGGAGAGATGGATTCTTAGAGGCAACTGGCATTTGAGGTTTTAGAAGGTATGATAGGAAAAGGTAGAGGGTCTGGACAAGGAGAAGAGGAAAAAGGACGAATGGAAGGAGAGATCAGCATAAGAAGGAAGAAGGAGTGCTGGATATAGAGAAGCAACTGGAGGAAAAGAGGGGGAATTTGTTGAGAAAATGAGTCTGATTTGTTCCTGTTTAAGTTTGTTTACTTGCTTTTTAACTTTGGCCAAATAATCTTTTAGTAAAGCAATTTTTGATTCACAATTTCTTTTGGAGACTTCTTCATATCAATTTTTAAAATGTTGACCACTGGGCTTATGAAATTTTTTGCCCTTTCTTTCCTTTCTTATTTTTTTGTTTGTTTGTTGGAGTAGGGGTCTCACTCTGTCTCCCAGGCTGGAGTGCAGTGACACGCTCACTGCCACCACAGCCTCTACCTGCTGGGTTCAGGCAATACTTCAGCCTCAGCTTTCCCAGTAGCTGGAACTACAGGTGCACTGTAGCAATGAGGTCTCGTCAAGTTGCCCAACCTAGTCCCAAACGCTTGGGATCAGGCAATCCTATCACCTTTGCTTCCCAAAGTGCTGGGATTACATGTGTGAACCACTGCACCTAGCTCTCTTTCTTTTCTAAGGTTTTCTCAGATGAACTATTTTGCTCATGTAAAATATTTCCCAGAGTAGCCACTGAATGCCCAAATCAAACTTGGTGATATTATGCAATTTAGAAACATAGGTGCAAGAATTAGTTTTGTAAAGAGAGTATGAATAAGAAATAGGAGCCCTTCCTGTAGAAAACACTTGAATGATCCCAAGTATGCTACCTACGGTTGTCAGCCATGTAATACTGTGTACCTTGTGCCTTGGGCCCCCAACCTGATGGAGACAGCTGCCAAAATCAGGCCTGGCAACCATTTATACTTCATAACCACCCATGGGATGAGGCTAAGGCCACAACTCTCCTGGAATATGTTTCTTCCCCTGCCCTATTCTGCTTTTCTCACTTTTCCACGGCTCTCTCCTGAGAGCATTCAGTAAGTCACTGTAAGAGATTTCACATCTAAACTCTGTTTCTTGAGAGCCCCGCCTAAGAAGGGAGTACTCTGCACTGTGTATCTACCGTGTTTTACCTATTGACCCAGAATTCCTTTCATTACTTGCTACCACAAACATCTCTCTAAGGAATATTCTTGTAAACCAGTTTGAAACTGTCTCTTGTTTATAACTCTCAGGACTGGAATTGCTGGGTCGTGGTGTCTGACATATCTAATGTTACTAATTACTTCCTGCTGGCTCTTCTAAATGGTTTAATCTCTCTAAAGTCCCACTCTAGAAAATAAAAGTTCCCTTCAATCATTGCTGAAAATATTTGTTTAACGTTGATTTTCCATCTGCCATTAAAATTAATAATAATTTTTAAAGTCTCATACCTGGCCCTATTTATCCAGTTGTCAAATTTATTGTTTTAATTCAAATCAAACTGTGTTCATGTGGCAAGTAGGTTTCAGTATTAGAATGTTTTTGTTCAATTATATTAGCATGGCCCCACCCCGATGTATATTTTGCTATCCTTCATTTTTCTTTCAACATCTCAGTCCTTAACTCTTAAAGTAAGCCAGAAAATATATCACCAATGCTCAGAAATTCATTGACTCAAGGGACATTTTGTTAAAGGCTCCAATTCAACCAACATCTGTTGTCATGATGCTCTATTTTAACCACGGTGCTGGGCTCTGGCAGGAGATACAAAATTTTAATAGATATATTTTACCTAATTGGAATATTGATTGAGTCAGTATTTAAACTGCTACCTGAAAATATAACTAACAACTGGTTCCGTTTAATAAGCAGTGTAGTTAATTGCAGGAGTCAGGCTTGTGGACAGCTAACCAATCAATGAGGGGAGCTGCAGAGTGGTGATTGCAGTCTTATAGTCCATGACAAAATGGAACAGTGCCAGCTCATGGCTCATTTATCCACATTCCTGTAGCTCTGTCTATGGTCAAAACTAGATTAAAGTTTGGAGGAGGGAAATGAACATTCTGCAATGGCAAAGCTTCTGGGATACTTTATGCTTTATTCCTTCATTCTATCTAGCCTACTTTGGTGTTATACCGTAATAAATTCTAACTATTCAGTGAGGGAATCATAGGGACCAATGATTCACACTGAATCCAACAAAATAGCCCAGTCTCTCACTAAACGTTTAATGGTGACCCAGTGTTTTGTAGGCAACTGCACTTTCCACTTTTCTTCCCCATTAGCACATTGCATACTTCTAGCCCAAGATTAGAGGTATTTTTCTTATCAGTCCAGGTTCTAAATGGGTGCCAGTCTTTTATCTCGGTTCTCTTAATTTAGCTTTAGTCATTATTACTGCTGCTATTGCTGTTTTTGTTGTTGTTATCCTTTCCTAGCAGGTTAATTGTTTCAATTAATAGCTCTTAGTGCTGCCTCCAGACCCTAGGTTACACTTCCCAAATCTGGATTCATGTTCTAGTTATTTTTGGAACTCCATAAAAGTAGAGATTTTTGTATTGCCCTGAGAGATTCTGACTTGAGCAATAGACTGTTTTTGTTCAATTACACCAACTTAGTCTCACCCTTATGTACATTTCTCTCTCCCTCATTGTGGAATTTGAGAATTTGTGCATTTTAAAAGCAATTTTCCCCCATCTATGATCCTACCCACAAACCTGCAAACTCACATTTGTCCTATATCTTCAATCTGATGGAGACAGGATATATAATAATAAAATTTCCTTTGGCCCCATCCTGGCCCCAGCCAACCCCTACCCTAACCCCCTCCCCATTATAAAGTCATTGTCTTCCACAAATTATTCTCCAAGAGAAAAATGTTCTAGTTCCAGGGGTGAGCTTTGTTCATGGATGGAAGACCAGACAGAGGATTTCCTCCTTGCTTCTAATTATCTATTCTTTTTGAGAAATCTTCAGGCCAGTCAGAGCCTTAAATTCTATAGGATACCAGTCATTCACCCCTCACTTCCTTAAATAATAGAGATTGCCTCCCTTTTTAGCTTTATCCCAGTAATGGTTAATTTTATATATCAACTTGACTGACTAAGCTATAACAAGATAACTGGTAAAACATTATTTCTGAGGCTGTCTGTGGGGGTGTTTTCCGAAAAGATTCATTTTTGAATCAGTAGACTGAGTAAAGAAGACCTGCCCTCACCAATGTGATCAGGCATCATCCAATCAGTTGAGGGCCTGAACAGGACAAAAAGTGGAGAAGATGCATTCACTCTCTTTCTTCTCGAACCGGACCATAAATCTTTTCCTGCCCTTGAACATCAATGTTCCTCCTTCTGCGAGTTTCAGATTCCAGGACTTATGCTAGCTGCCCAACCTCCACCTTTACTCCTGCCAGTTCTCAGGTCTTCTGACTTGGGTTGAGAGTTACACCATCCACTGTCTTGATTGTCAGGTTCTTGAACTTGAACATAATAATGCCACCATTTTTCCTGGTTCTCCAGCATAAACATGGTAGGTAAAGGGACATCTAGGCTGCCATAATTGTGTAAGCCAGTTCCCATAATGCCTCTCTCTCACTCTTTCTTTCTCTCTCTCTCTCTCTCTCTCTCTCTCACACACACACACACACACACACACACACACACACACACACACACACACACAATTGGCTCTGTTTCTCTGGAGAACTCTGATTAATGCAGCCCTGCAGCCCTTTCTCTTTACTCTTTTCCTTCCCTCAAATTGGATTTTGATTCCTATAACCCATCCCTCACCCCAAAACACGAACTTAAGAAAACTGGTTCCAAGGCATTTTACAACTTGGATAATATTACCTACTTTATTGAATAAACCACAACCAATTTGCCTAGAAACAACTATGAGACTACCAGATACCCAAATATTTTCTCAGGAGCTGTCATTTCCCACATAAAACACAAAGTATGTAACTAATCTAATTTTCTGCTGTCCTAGTCTCACTCATTTTTTGATTTCTCTGCTTCGCTCCTCTCTGACTCCTGGATTGTATTCAGTAAGGTTTGGTGTACATGTTCTTTTAAATATTTAAACATCTGACCCAGGATCCCCATACAAAAGCATAATCCAAAATGAAAACTAAGAGTTATCCACAATTCTTTTGCAATATTATTTATAAAACAAAAAGAAACAGCCCAATAGTTCAACCGTAGGGTAATAGTTTAGTGAATTATGATGTATTTTTAAATTGAAACATTATGACACCATTAAACAAGATATTTATTAAGAGTAAGTCAGGGCCGGGCTCGGTGGCTCAGCCTGTAATCCTGCGCTTTGGGAGGCTGAGGTGAGTGGATTGCCTGAGCCCTCAGGTTCGAGACCTGCCTGGGCAACTTGGCGAGACCTCGTCTCTACAATAAATCAAAAATTAGCCGGGCATGTTAGCGCGTGCCTGTAGTTCCAGCTACTTAGAAGGCTGAGGCGGAAGGATCGCCAGAGCCCAGCAGGTCAAGGCTGCGGTGGCCGGCAGTGGCCACTGCACTCCAGTCTGGGTGACAGAGTGAGACTCCAACTCAGAAAAAAAGAGTATGGTGGTTTAAGTAAATGCTAATGATACAATGATTTGAAAAAAGAAAGATACAAAATTATCTATGGTCTAATATCTGCATATGGTCTCAAATATATAGTCATCTATAAAAATTGTGATAGATTTTGAAGTATTTTATCTTGAGCTAATTTGGATCTTAAAGGAAGCTTCAAAAATAGTACAGATGGAGTTCTTTTTTGTCTTTCATCAGATTGTGATGTTAACATCTTACATAGCCACAGTACAATTATCAAGAAAAGTAATTAGTATTCTCTGGCTGCTGTGATTATTGGTATTTTTGCTGCTCTTTTGTGCTCTAAAAACTTATATAACGAGCAGATATTGATTCAATAATCATAGAAATGTATAAATTCCATGAAGAAAAAGATCAGCTCTGATTCAAAAGATGTAAACTACGAATACAGAATAATATTGAATTACAGTAACAACCATATCCTGCAGAGCTTTCAATCAGTGACTAAATTTTGCCTTTGGTGGGTCTTCGCCTTACATCAAAGATGAAACCAACACTTCTCAATTTGTCTAGTACACATTTGGCATATCTTTTGTTACATTTCCATCAAATCCCTATACAGATTTATATAATGTCTCCTCCTGAAAGCCCATCTGATTTACAAAGTCAGCTCTTCCTCTCTTGGTCAAATCAGCCACGGATATTCACATTCTGTCTTTATGGGTTGTATAAAAGTTCTCATCTACTTTAGAAAATAAATGTTCCCATCAGGAAAATATCAAGTCATTGAATCTGGAAATATTATCCTATGAAGAAGATTGATCATTCCTCTTATGTGCTTTACATGTAGTAATACTTCATCTGCTTTTTAAATTCAGACTACTTTATGTCATAAAAAAATTATTGTTACTTAACTTCAGGCATCTTTTAAAACTCATTCTTTCAAGTTTTCTTCAATTAGATCTCACAAATATTCAACAGGAAATTTAAAAATGCGACTTGAACCAAACACACAGTCACAGTATATATAGGAATTTATATTTGGACTTTTGGAAATTTCTGTGTCCTCTGAGAAACAAGCTTATTTAAGCACTAACACTAAAACATTAATTTGTGGCTAAGGAAAAGCATACCATTAGTACTGAGATTCTTGAATAAGGGCAGAGGAAATTGCCATATCAATTAATTTAATGGTCAACTGGAGTAGAAAAGTGTGGCAAGGTATCTGGACTTTACCATAAGACCCCAGAAATTTCAGAAAGACTTAATCCGGTTGTGGGATAATTATAGAATGGAGCAACTGATTTTAGATTTCATCTCCTGCTACACATAACACTTAAGCTGAAAAAATATGAGTTAAATGTTTTTAGGTGTTATTCATCACACAAAGCAGAGCCGTGGTCCTTGAGGGAAACCACACATGAGAGATAAACTAGGTATTGGAGCCATCTTCCCACTTGGAAAGCTTGACAGAAAACCACATTGAAAGTTGATTTCTTCTGAACCGAAAAGGTAGAAGTCAAAATTTGTGACTAATTAGGAGTTTAGAATTTGTGGTACAGGTACTAAAGAGGTGGTAGTTTCTAAGTATGTAATGGGAGAGTCCCCCTTCGCTGGTTATCTAGATCTGGGAGACATTGGTTCACCACTCTTCAAGATTTAGTAGAGAAGCCACTTGAAGGCAGAGCAATACCAGAAGTTTCAGTTGGGAAATACTGCCAGCCAAAATAAAGATATCTCTGAGAACCACAGACATTCAGTCAAAGCCTCACAAAAACCAAAAGAAGATGCCAATAATTAAACCAATGGATACTTTAACATCTTTTGAAGGACAACAAGATAACCCAGACTCCCTACAATGTATATTTGCAATGTCCACTATGCAATAAAATTACTAGATTTGTGAAGAAATAGTATAATATGACCCATAATTAAAAGAAAATGTATGCCGGGCTCAGTGGCTCAACCTGTAATCCCAGCACTTTGGGAGACCGAGGTGAGTGGATTGCCTGAGCCCACAGGTTCGTGGCTCGCCTGGGCAACTTGGCAAGACCACGTCTCTACAATAAATCAAAAACTTGACCGGGCTTGGTAACGCATGCCTGTAGTTCCAGCTACTTGGAAGGCTGAGGCGAAAGGATCACAGGAGCCCAGCAGATCGAGGCTGTGGTGGCCGGGAGCGTGCCACTGCCCTCTAGCCTGGGTGACAGAGGGAGACTCCAACTCGAAAAAAAAAAAATGCAGACAAGAAAAACAGATTCCAAGATGACTTATATGTTGGAATTAGCATACAATAAAATGAAAGAGATATTAAGAATGTATTTTAGGATTTAAAAGAAGATGGACAGAATGAGTGCATGTGTGAACTATAAATAGAGAAATAGAACAATTGGAAGAAAATCAAATGGGAATTCTAAAACTAGAACAAAATATAATAAAAAATTTACTGAATAGACTTAATTGCAAAGTACATATCACAGAATAAAAAGTCAATAAACATGAAGGCAGATCAGTAGAACTCATCCAATTAAAGAACATAAGGGGAAAAAAAGTAGAATGAAAAAAGTGAAGAGAGCTTTAGTAAACATCAAGACAACATTAAGTAGGTTTGTATATGTAATTTGAGTTCCAAAATATAAAAAAGAGAAGATAGAGAAGAAACATAAGGAAGAAACAATGGATGAAATTTTCCCAAAAGTATGTTTAGAAAGCTAAGATAAACTTGAAAAATACAAAAGCAACCACACTTAATAAATGACTACAGAAAATAAACTGTAAAATTAAAGTTTAAAAAGCAACCAGAAGGAGAAGAATATGCTCAATCTAGAGAAACAATGAAAATAGCAGATCACTTTTTACTAGAAACAATGGTAGGCAGATGGCAGATTTAGATTTCTTCTAAATTTTAGAAGAAAAAAATCATGTCTAGAAGTATACAGTTTTAACATATCTTAAATTTTGAGGAAAATATACATTTTCAGATAAATAAAAGAGGAAAGAAATTGTTGCCATCATATTAACACTAGATGAAATATTAATGGAAGTGCGGGCAAAGGGAAATGGATAAAACTTGGATCAATAGAAAGAACTAAAGAGTACTGAAAATATAAAAGACAAAATCATGAACTTCACAGCAACCTGGATGGACTTGATCTCTCACAGAATCAATGAATTAAGTATCACGTGCTCTCACTCATAAGCAGAACTTGAACAATTATATTATAATACTATAAGAAAGGGATTGGCAGTAGCAGGAAACTGCCAGGGGTGGGAGGAAGGCGGGAATCTTCGAGGGGGTAGGCCACCTCATCAACAAGGGTACCTGCATAATGAGCAATTTGTTTTCCTAACCCTGAATTTTACCGCACATCTTTAAAATAAAAAAATTAAGAGTTCTTTTTTTAAAGAGTACTGAAAATGATAATAACTTTGGTAAGTAAAAATACCTAAGGCTCAGTGCAATGGTTCATGCCTGTAATTCCAATGCTTTGGGAGGCTGAAGCAGGAGAATTACTTGAGGCCAGGAGTTTAAGTCCAGCCTGGACAACATGTCAAGACTCAGTTCCTATTTTTAAAAGTTAAAATTAGCTAAACTTGGTGGTGCATACCTGCATTCCTAGCTGTTCAGGTGCTGAGGTGAGAAGATTGCTTGGGCCCAGGAATTTGAGGTTGCAGTAAGCTGTGATCATGCTACTTTACTCCAACCTGGGCAACAAATTAAACCCTTGTCTCTAATAAGGAAAAAAAAAATCTATAAAAGTACTATCATTATGGGACTTCTAACCCATATAAAAGTAAAATACATAAGAAAAATAAAGCTAAATATGAGGTTAAATATAACTACATTATTTCAAGTTTTTTCCTTTGTTTTACAATTTATGTGAAGTGATATAATGTTAATTGTTAGTAGACTGAAAAGTTAGGAAGACATCATTTAATTCATAAAACAATACAGAAAGCAATTTAAATTTAGTAACAATGCTAAAAATCCAGTAAAGAAGATAAAAATATTGACGTATACTTGATTAAAACAAAATCAAGGCCGATCTCGGTGACTCAACCGGTAATCCCAGAATTTTGGGAGGCCGAGGCAAGTGGATTGCCTGAGCCCACGGGTTCGAGACCAGCCCAGGCAACTTGGCGAGACCTTGTTACTACAATAAATTAAAAATTAGCTGGGCATGGTAGTGCATGCTTGTAGTTCCAGCTACTTGGAAGGCTGAGGCTGAAGGATCACCAGAGCCCAGCAGGTGGAGGCTGCGGTGGCTGGGAGTGTGCCACTGCACTCCAGTCTGGGTGACAGAGTGAGACTACAACTCAAAAAAAAAAAAAATTCAAATAGTAAAAGTCGAAAACAAATACCACAAGGGAAGACTAAATCACAACTACATCAGTAATCACATTAAATAAAAATGTAACAAACACTTAAATTAAAAGGTAGAGATTTTCAGCCAGGATAAAAAGGTAAGATACAGCTATTTTCTCTCTTGAAAATATGCTATAAATATAAAGGCACAAAGATGTTAACAGTGGGCAGGTAGACTGAGTCCAAAGGATAGACTTGACTCAGTTGTAGATAATAATTATGAGTACACACATTTTTCTCTGACCCTGCTGAACAAATTTTTTAAAAATTAGAAACAAGCCAGGTGTGGTAGCACGAGCCTGTAGTTCTGGCTACTTGGAAGGCTGAGGTAGAAGGATCACCAGAGCCCAGCAGGGCGAGGCTGCAGTGTCCAGGAGTGTGCCACTGCACTCCTGTCTGGGCAACAGTGTAAGACTCCAACTCAAAAAAATAAAAAATAAGAAACAAAGTTAAAAAAAAATCTAAGTAATGTATCTGCATCTCAGGGAAAAAAATCTCAGTAACATTTATAGGGAAAAAAAAGTCATTTACCAAGGGAAAAATTCACAATTTTTAACCCTTGTGTCAATGAACCAGCAGACATTCATAGAAACAGAAAACTTAAATAATTATGAAGAAAAAAATCAATGAAAACTGTCTTAGAACTGACATGTATGTTAGAATTAGTAGATAAGGGTATTAAAACAATAATTATATCTAATTCCCATGTGTTTTAAAGTTAAAGAGAAACATGGACAATATAAAGAAAACCCATATTAAACTTTTAGAGATGAATATTAAGATTTGAAATGCAATGATGAAGATAATATAAAATCTGACATTGCTGAAGAGAAGATTAGTGAGTGAGAAGATATACAAATGGAAGCTATACAAAATGAAACAAAAAAATTTTTGAAGCAGAGTGTCAGCCTCCTGAGGTGGGATTCTCATTTTAGAGGACACAAGTTTAGAGGACACTTCATGTAGTATAAAGTACATGCCATTAAAGCATCAAAAGGAGCGAAGTGAAGAAAACAAATTTTTTTGAAAAAATCATAGTTGAAAAAGTGACAAATTTAATGATGGAAGTCTTTTGTTCAAAAAATATTAACATAACTCAAACACAATAAGTATGAAAATATAACAGAACACAATTACCATCTCATTGCACAAGATCAGTGAAAAAAAATCAAATTACACATTACATGCAGAGGAACAAAGAAAAAGATGACAGCAAATTAGATTTCTCAAAGGAAACAATGCAAATGAGAAGACATTTTTAAAATTTGAAGGGAGAAAAATAAAATAAAATACCTGTCAACCTAGGCATCCATACACTGTAAAAAATAAAAATAAAAGACAAATTAAGTCATTATATATTCAAAAGTCAAGAGAACTGATCAAAAGCTGTCCTTCGGATAGAAAAAAATAATACTATGTAGAAATATATATTTATACAAATAGACACCTGAGGTGGTAGCTACATGGGTAATTATATAAGACTATTTTCTTTTTCAAATATTTTAAAAGATAGCTAACTACCTAAATCAAAAAAATAATAACAATATATTGTTGGGTTTATATAAGTACATATATAAGTACATATATAAGATATATAAGTACAATACATAGCAACAGTTGCAGAAAATAAATTTAACTTCTCATTCTATAAATAAAGTGGTATAAGATAATTTGAAAGAAAATAGTGATAAGCTGAAGAGGTACAATATAAAAGCTAAAGAAGCTACTAATTCTTTTTTTGGTTTTTGTTTTTGTTTTTGAGTTGGAGTCTCACTCTGTCGCCCAGACTGGAGTGCAGTGGCCACTCCCAACCACTGCAACCTCGACCTGCTGGGCTCCGGCGATCCTTCCGCCTCAGCCTTCCATGTAACTGGAACTACAGGTGTGTGCTACCACACCCAGCTAATTTTTTTATTTATTGTAGAGATGAGGTCTTACCAAGTTGCCCAGGTGGGTCTCGAACCCTCAGTCTCGGCCAATCCACTCACCTCAGCCTCCCAAGGCACGGGATTACAGGCTGAGCCACTGAGCCCGGCACTACTAATTCTTTTAAAGTGGGAAAGCTAGTAAGCCGAAGAAGGAGATCCAATAAAATCATAAAATATACTCAAGTTATCTACAATAAGGGATAAAAAGGGATAAAGGTATAAAAAGTGGAAACATGGAAGAGATAACAAAAGTAAAATGAATACTAGAGTGTCTAGATTGGTATCGGATGTAGTATTATATTTTAAACATGAATAGTACTAGAAATAAAGAAGATCAGCTAATACTGATGAATGAGTCAATTAATCAAACATAGAATTCCTAAATGTGCTTGCACCTGATAGCACTGTGTCAAATATATGAAGCCAGATGTGATAAAAATGTGAGGAGAAATAGACAAATCCACAATAATATACAGAGATGTCAACACCCTTCTCTCAATAAATGATAGAAAAAAATAGACACAAGATCCATAAAAAATATGATGGATGTGAACAGCATGGTTAACCAATGGGACCTGGTTGACATTTATAATACATTCTATCCAAATTAGAAGACTGAATATTGTTTTCCAATTCATATGGGCTATCACCAAGATAGATCATATTCTGGGTCTAACACAAGTATAAGTTATTTTAAAAGAATCCAAGTGAATTAAATTACAAACCAATGAGAGAAGATAAAGGGAAAAATCACCAAGTATTTGTAAATAAAGAAAACTTGAGTACAACACATGCATCAAGAAAGAATTAAAATGGGAATGGAAAACTATTTTGAACTAAAGGAATAAAAATGAGACACTTGTATTTGTGTAATACAGTATTTAGAATTTCCCTCTACAGTATATTTTCTATTATTTTTCTATATATGAAAATAAGACATCTCAAATCAATAGGCGCCGATTCTACTTTGAAAAAAAAGAAAAGCATAACATAACACAAAATAAATAGGAGAAAAAATAGTAAATATCAGAGGAGAAATCAATTAAAGAGAAGTCAAAAGAAAAATTCAATTAAACAAAAAGCTGGTTCTTTCAGAAGATCTATAGCATTCATAAACCACTAGCCAGTCAGTTCTAAAAAAACAAAATAACCCACGATCTCAAACTTCTAATATCTAGAATGGGAAAGGTAATATCACTGCAGATTCCACAGTCATTAAGCTAATAACAAGGGAACATTGTGAAGATCTTTATGCCACTAAGTTGGATAACTTTGATAAAATTGACAAGTCCTTGGAAGACCAATCCTCACTCAAGAGTAAAAACTGAGCCGGGCTCGGTGGCTCAGCCTGTAATCCCGCGCCTTTGGGAGGCTGAGGTGAGTGGATTGCCTGAGCCCGCGGGCTCGAGACCCGCCTGGGCAGCGAGACCTCATCTCTACAATAAATCAAAAAATCAGCCGGGCGTGGTAGCGTGCGCCTGTAATTCCAGCTACTTGGAAGGCTGAGGCGGAAGGATCGCCGGAGCCCAGCAGGTCGAGGCTGCGGTGGCCGGGAGCGGCCACTGCACTCCAGTCTGGGCAACAGAGTGAGACTCCAACTCAAAAAAAAAAAAAAAAAAGAGTAAACACTACTCTGGTAGTCTTGGGTCTATTAGACAAATTTTATTTTTAGGTAAAACCATTCCCACAATGAAAATTATAGGTCTATATGTATTCACTGATGAATTATATAAATCTTCTAAAGAAGAAATAATATCAATTTTATAGAAACTGTTCCATAAAATTAAAAAATTGGAAATAATTTCCAACTAATTCTAAAACCAGCATAACATTGTTACCAAAATAAGGCAAAAATGCTTTAATAAAAGAATGCTATAAGCAGGGCACAGTGGCGCGTACCTGTAGTCCTAACTACTCAGGAGGCTGAGGTGGGAGAATCCTTTGAGCCCAGGAGTTCAAGGATGCAGTAAGCTATGATCCTGCCATTGTACTCCAGCTTGGGTGATAGAGTGAGACCATGTCTCTTGGGGAAAAAAATCCACAAACTAATATCCCTTAAAAATATAAAAAAAATTCTATTAATATAAGTAATGTAGAAAATGATAATTATCATGACCAAGTAAACCTACATATTATGCCTTACAACTGCATGTGAATCTGTAATTATCTCAAAAAATGTTTAATTAAAAAACATCCCAGTAAGCATTTTATTTGTTTGTTTTTGGTAGGATTTAGCAAGATGAATCTAAAATTCATATGGAAATGAAGGCAACACAGAATAGCAGAAACAACCTTGAAAAAGAAAAATAAAGTGGATTTCAAGACTTCTGATAAAGCTAAAATAACCAAGACAGGACAAAATGGGGTTCAGAATGGACAAATAGATCAATGGGCCTGAATAGAAAGTCCAGAAATAGTTGTACATGCCACATATGAACAACAAATCTTGTGTAAGTATGCAAAGGCAATTCGGTGAAAAATGAATAGTATTTTCTACAGGTAGGGCTGGAACAATTGGATATTCATTTGCAAAATATTAAATTGGATCTTACTCCACAGACATAAAAATTAATCGGAAATGTGTCATAGGCATAAGTGTAAAACCAAATGCAATATTTGTAAATCAGGAGTGGTGGCTCATGTTTGCAATCTTAGCACTTTGGGAGGTGGAGGTTGGAGGATTATTTGAGCCCAGGAGTTCGAGACCACCTAGGCAGTATAGCAAAATGATTTAAAAAGTAAGCCAGGCATGATGAAGTGCGTGTGTAGTCCCAGCTACTCAAGAGACTGACACAAGAGGGATGACTTGAGCCCAGAAGCTGGAAGCTGTGGTGAGCCATAATGGTGCCACTGCACTCCAGTTCGGGCAACAGTGAAACCTTGACTAAAAAACTAAGTACATAAATACATAAGACTTGTAGAAGAAATTATAGGAGAACATTTCTGTGACTATTGTTTAAATAAAAATTTTTCAGCTTAAACACCAGAAATGTGATTCACAGGAAGCTTATAAATTTAATTTCATCAAAAATTAGAATGAAAATACAAGTCACAGACAGAGGCAAATCTCTGGAAAGATGATGAGATATCTGATAAAAGGCTTATATCTATAATACATAAAGGACTCAAATCTCAACAGTAAGCAAAAAAATAAATAAATAAAAGGGAAAACGAGCTGGACGCAGTGGCTCACGCCTATAATCCCACCACTTTAGGAGGTGGGCATGAGAGGATTGCCTGAGCTCAGGCATTTGAGACCAGCCTGGGCAACTTGGCGAGACCTTATCTCTACAATAAATCAAAAATCAGCTGGGCGTGGTGGCACACATCTATCGATCCAGCTACTTGGAAGGCTGAGGCAGAAGGACTGCCTGAGCTCAGCAGGTCGAGGCTGCAGTGGCTGTAAGCCTGAGATTCCAACCAAAAAAAGGGGAAAATAATATGAACGGATATTTTTTCCTAAGAAAATTGGTGAATGACAATCACATAAAAAAATGACTGACATTATTTGTCCCTAGGTAAATACAAATTAAAAGCGCACTGAAATGTCATTAGACATCTACTAAAATGTCAAAAAATAAAAAGAACTAAGCCATTGAGTTGTAAAGGGTGTGAGTTAATCAGTTGTACACTGACACACAGTGTCATACACTGCTGGTGGGATTGTAAAATGGCAAAACCACTTTGGAAAACAGTTTGGAAGTTTCTTCAAAAGTTGCACATATACATATCATTTGATTTGGCCATTTTGCTCATAGAACAATGAGCAAACTTTATCCTAGAAAAGAAAATAGATGTCCACACAAACATTTGTACATGTATATTCATAACAGCTTCATCTGTAATAACTCCAGACTGGAACACAAGTACAAACACAAAAACATCTATCCATCAATAGATAAAAGAATATATTTGTAAAATGGAATGTATGATATATTAATATCAAGAATGACAAACTCTAGATATACACAATATTCATAAATCTTGAAATAATTATGATGAAAGAATCCAGATTTCCCTGTCCCAGACAAACAAAACTACAGTATTATTTCAATTAAACTCTAGAAATTTCAAACTATGGAAAGATACAATACATTAATGAATTTGATAACACTTTAATTCTCCCTTAATTAATATGTAGATTCAATGCATTTCCAATGAAATCACAGAAGTATTTTGAAAAATTTGTAAAACTGATTTTAAAATTTATATAAGCTGCAAAGACATAGTATATCTGAAATTCTTAAGAAGAACAGAGTCAGATAATTTATATCTTTTAATTTAAGAATGTTCATAAATCTTTAGTAATCAAAACAATGTGGTATTGGCATAAGAAATAAATCAATGGAACACAAAGGAAAATATAGAAGTAATCCCACTACAAATGTGTCAATGCAGTACAATGATGTCAGAACAATTAGTCAAATATAGGAAAGAGAATCTTTAAAACTTACATGCAAAAAATAGTAATTATAGATGCATGATAAGACTAAAAGTAAAAACTAAAATGATAACTTGCAGAATAAAATATATGAAAAAAGACTTACATTAGGCTGGGCTCGGTGGCTCAGCCTGTAATCCTGCGCTTTGAGAGACTGAGGTGAGTGGATTGCCTGAGCCTGCCGGAGTCCAGTTCCAGCCGGGTTCAGGGTACCCCAAAGGTGGAGACGGCATCGGCGATTGGGGGGAAGAAGAGAGAGAGAAATAGAGAGAGAGAAAGACTGGACTCCAGTCTAGTGCAAAAGCCATTTATTGGAAATTACAATGGGTCTTTTATACACAGTCGGGTGTGTGAGGGGTGTTCCCCACCCACCAGATGTTCTTTCAGGCATAATCCCATAACCTAATCGATGAAACCTTAATCCATGACTGCCTTTAAACCCTTTTCTTATGATAATCTTAAAGTCCCATAACAAAGGATAACCTAATCCATGACTGACATATTCTATAAACCTTTTTCATCCTAAACTGATTGATTTATGCCAAGTTAAACAATTCTATAGAAGCTTAAGTATTTACTTTACAAACAAAAGTGGCCCATCCCAGAATGTTTGGAAAGTGGCCCAGTCCAAAGTTCACAGTGGGCTACCTGAAAGTAACCCAGCCGTATTCTTTCAACAAAATGGCTGTCCTCCAAAACTATATTCTACAATTTACACCTTCAATAAATCCTAAGATCATGACCCAGAAGCCTGTGACCAATACTAAGGGTCTTAAATGTGACATGAGTTTGAATTATAAGTTGTGTGAAAGCCAAAACTGCAGTTTACGGAAGAATGGGAGCAATGAGCTTCTAAAGTTAGCCTGTGTTCATCCTGGTCTCAGAGTTTCTATGTTTTGAGCTCACAGGAGCTCAATCTGGTCAGTGCTGAGTAGAAAGGGGGAGGAAATGGGGTCAGTAGCTCCCAAATGCATCCTAGTGGTCTTGGGGTCAACGGCCCTTCCTGATCCATAACGCTCAGTGGGCCTCCGTGGCCGGCTCCCAACATGAGCCCACGGGTTTGAGACCTGCCCGGGCAACTTGGTGAGACCTTGTCTCTATAATAAATCAAAAACTAGCCGGGTGTGGTAGTGCACACCGTAGTTCCAGCTACTTAGAAGGCTGAGGCGGAAGGACTGCCGGAGTCCAGCAGGTCGAGGCTGCGGTGATCTGGAGTGTGCCACTGCCCTCCAGCCTGGGAGACAGAATGAGACTCCAATTCAAAAAAAAAACCAAACAATAACTCAGAAAATAATAGTTGTTGGAGAGGGTGTGGCAAAAAGGGAACATTCCTACACTGTTGGTGGGAGTGTAAACTAGTGCAACATCTGTGGAAAGCAGTGTGGCGATTCCTAGAAGCTCTAAACATCAACCTCCCATATGACCCTGCAATCCCCCTACTGGGAATATACCCTGAAGAACTCAAATCACTCTATAAAAAGATACTTACACACGAATGTTTATCGCAGCATAGTTCACAATAGCAAGAACCTGGAACCAACCATGCCATCCATCAAGAGGACTGGATTTAAAAAATGTGGTATATATACACGATGGAATACTATGCAGCCATAAAAAAGAACAAAATTATGAATCTTGCAGCAACCTGGATGGAACTGGAGTCTATGATACTGAGTGACCTCTCACAGAAACAAAGATTCGAGTATCACATGTTCTTACTCATATAGTGGACCTTGTTCATCCAACGCACTACCATAAGTAAATGACTGACAGTGGTGGGAAACTATGGGGGGGGGCAAAGGGAGGGGACCAATGATAGTAAACATCTGTCTGGGGATGGGGAGGCACCTGTTATCAACAAGGGGGCCTGAATGAGGTATATTTGTATACCTAACCCTTAACTGTACACCACAATATCATAATAAAAAATATTGATTTAAAAAAAAAAGAAAGTGAATGTAGAGTCTGATTCCATTTTTGACATTTGACTGCTAACACTTTTTAAGCCACACCCTTTCTTTCCCTTCTGTGCCACATCTAGTCAACCTGACAGGAAGCACAGTGCTTTTTCCTTTAACAATGGCAGAATGTTCAAAACAAGCAAACCTTAGTGTGTGCACATGGGAATCCTCATAATGGCCTTATCACCCAACCACCATAAACCTCCAAGCCAGACTCCTTTTCTACTTTCTCAAGCCATTTTTAGACCAGTTTGAGAGACAGTTTTACTCTTGCCAGAAAGAATCATTATGTGAGTAACCAAACTTTTTTATACTCTCTTCATGTATATATGGCATCATCATTCTCAACATCCAAACCAAATTTTGTGTGGGAGAGTCTACTCTATTGCTGAAGATGACCAAAACAAATAGTTGCTTGGTCTTTCAGTTGTTTTTTTTTTATGTCAGTAAATCTGTCATATGAAAAATAATGTTTACCTATGACTTTTTTAAAAAATTAGAATTTTTAAAATTTAATTTAATTTTTAAAAATTTTTATTTGTTTTTATTTTTATTATTTTTTGAGTTGGAGTCTCACTCTGTCACCCAGACTGGAGTGCAGTGGCCGCTCCCAGCCACTGCAGCCTCGCCTGCTGGGCTCCAGTGATCCTTCCGTCTCAGCCTTCCAAGTAGCTGAAATTACAGGCATGTGCTACCACGCCTGGCTGATTTTTTTATTTATTGTAGAGATTAAGTCTCGCTGCCCAGACGGGTCTCGAACCCGCAGGCTCAGGCAATCCTAGCACTTAGTAAATTGTAAATTTATGTTAAATTTACAAATAACATAAAAAAGCCAGACACAGTGGCTCACATCTATAATCCTAGCACTTTGGTAGGCTCACGTGGGAGAGTTGCTTGAGTCCAGGAGTTTGAGACCAGCCTAGGCAAGCAACATAGAGAGACCTCCATCTGTACAAAAAATTTTTAAAAATTAGCTGATGGTGGTATGCACATGTAGTCCCAGTTACTCAGGAGGCTGAGGTGGAAGGCTCCTCAGCCCAGGAGGTTGAAGCTGTAGTGATCCATGATAGTGCAACTGTATTCCAGACTGGACGACAAAGTAAGGCCCCTACCCGAAAGGAAGGAGGGAAGGAAGGAAGGAAGAAAGGAAGGAAGGAAGGAAGGAAGGAAGAAAGGAAATTCAATATTAAACTGCCTATTCACTTATCTATTTCTCTGGAACTTAGTACATCCTCAACAACTTGTATATAAATTGATAGTAATTTAAGGCCAAACATACTATAAACTACTTCCCACTCCATCTCCCTTATCTTTTATTTTCTTTTTCTTCATAGTAATAATTACCATCTGATATTGCATTATATGTCTATTTATTTACCTGTTTGTTACTTATCCCACTAATATGTAAGCTACATGAAGGCAGGAACAATGTATGTCTTTTTTTCTGTGTATCCTCAGTGTATAAAACAGTTTTGATCATGTAGGCAGATTCAATAAATGTTTCCTAAAAGAATAAAGGAATTAATCAGTCAGATACCTGTAGAATCTAGAGTCTCTTTTTTTAACTCTTGGCTGGACTTAACTGTGTTACTACTCCTCAGTCTGTTGCTTTGGACCTTAATATCTCTGGCCCTTGAACTTGGCATTTACAGTTGACCTTTCTAGACTCCTATCCTTTGTTTTTTCCAAAATTATTTTGTCTGTCAATCTCTAACTCTCAACCTTCTGGTTTGTCTCTAGTGATACCCATTCTCTTAAGCTCTTGTTCTCTGGAATGTGTTTTTGACTGTGGCCCATTGACTAGCACTACTCAGTGTCTTCTAAGCAGGGTAGAGTGGGAATTAGTCACTCATCTTCACTTTAGAAATGGGAAAATAGAGGATCAGAGATAAGAAGTAATCTTCCTAAGGTCACATAACAAGTCAGTGGCATAAGGAAAAGAAGATAGATCTCCGTTTTCCCATTCCAGCTGTCTTCCCACTCTTACTATCCCACACCCTACCCAAAGATAGGCATTTTCCTGTAGTGCTTTCTCTGTTTCCAGAATCTACTGAATGATGCTCAATAAAGTAAACACTACTTTTTAATACAAGTCAACCTTTTTCTAATTGATTTTTTTCATTTTTCAACAGATTTGTAATTGTCAATTTACTTGCTGAGTTGAAGGCAGCACCTGGCTTTGTCATTCTAACCCTTGGAGAAATTTAAATCTACCTTGTAAGACAGGTCCCTACGTTTGTATTATTCTCTGTTGGCATTGTCTTTTCAATCAATCAGTCATGAAAAATTCGTGCTCAATGCAAAGCCCTAGTGAACCACTCTGAGAAAAACGTGATTATCTTTAAACAAAGGAGAGATCTTAGTGTTCTCTAAAATTCATTGGAGAGAGCAGCCTTTAATAAGGAAATATTTTATCTTCTGTTTGCAATCCACAAGATACTCTCACTTTTTCCACTTAAAATTGATCTTTTCCAATTCTCAGTTTACAAAACTGCTATAAGGTGAAGCTCCATGAATTTGGATTCTAATAATTTAAAATGTATAAAAGCTCAACCTGAGCATTGCATTAGAGATGAAAAGTGTGTTAGCTTAACATAGCAGGGTAATGGTGTAAATATGATTTTTTTTTGAGTTGGAGTTTCACTCTGTTGCCCAGGCTGGAGTGCAGTGGCATACTTACAACCACCCCCTCGTCAACCTGCTGGGCTCCAACAATCCTTCCACCTCAGCCTTCCAAGTAGCCATAACTACAAGTGTCAAAGAAATAGATTTCAGGGTGAAATATTTTTATTTTCTTCAGTCCTCATTTTGAAGTTTTAAAAAGTTTCATATATTAAAAGTCAAGTTGATAGCTTTGGAGAGATTTTAGTTAGAGGTTTTTAGATACGGATAGGCAAAAGAATGAGAGAAAAACCTTACTGGGATACACAGAAAAGAGTAAATTTAAATATATGTCTTGAGACAGAATTGGTTGGTTAAACAGTTGTGTGTCTTTTTAGGAGGTATCATTGTAGATGGACTAGTCCTCTGATTATGATGTAGGCAAACAGATCTTTAATAAGAGACATTTCTATGGAAACAGAAGAAAAACGAAGGTTAATGTGTAGTCTATATACTAGACTTTCTAGAGTCTGTGAAATGTCTTCATTATTTGCAGTGGCAATCTGACAGATATTTCTGGATTATAGTTTGAACCTGGTGTTGAACTGAACTTTCCGAGTAGTTTATATTCAACAGGCATGAATGCTATTTTATATGTAAGTTGTGGTGATTTTTCCTGAAGTAAATATCAAGTAGCCTAACTGTAGTTTGTAGGATTTTAAGAAAAGTAATATTAATTTTTATTGATTTTAGGTGAGAAAAATAGAAGAGAAATTTTGTTTGGAGACTTGTAGCCAAGAAAGAATTTAGGATTTGGTGTAATCTGTAGGCAAATGATAAAAACTAAAAAATAATGGAGGAAGCTATAATCTAATAATAGGTAGACAATAGTTTTTTTTAGAAACATAATTTTTTTCTAGTTCCCCAGTTTTATGTAGAATAAATTATAGTAATACTAATTTATTTATAAAATAAATTTTAGTCTCATTTTACTTGGCTTAATTATTTGTGTAAGTATAGTAAGAGTAATGACTGGCCATATAGCCTTTTTGAAAGTTGATTTTGTTGGAACTTTGTTATAAGAAATCTTAGATTAGACTTTTAAAAGTCTTAGATTAGCCTTTTAAAAGTGTTTTAAAAGCCTTAGATTAGACATTTAAAGGCTGGGAATCCATGCCAAGAATTTGTCTTCAGACTATGACTGAAATACTTATATATGAATTAGGTGAATTTATATTTATATTAATTTATATTTATATTTATATTAAAATATATATATATATATTTTTGAGTTAGAGTCTCACTCTGTTGCCCAGACTGGAGTGCAGTGGCTGCTCCCGGCTCCCTTGACCTGCCGGGCTCCGGCGATCCTTCCGCCTCAGCCTTCTGAGTAGGCCTAATTACAGGCATGTGCTACCACGCCAGGCTGATTTTTTTGATTTATTGTAGAGATGAGGTCTCGCTGCCCAGGCGGGTCTTGAACCCGCGGGCTCAGGCAATCCACTCACCTCAGCCTCCCAAAGGCGCGGGATTACAGGCTGAGCCACTGAGCACGGCTGAATTTATATTTTTTGAGGTCCCAAAATCTTAAGCCTTCTGGGCCTTTCAGAAAGTGACATATTTTACTTACCACAGGTCAGGAATCTTGAAAAAGAACCATATAGACAAGGTATTAGGTCAGTCTTTTTAAGCTTTTTATCGACTCTATAAAGTCAATCTCAATTTCTCAAAGTAATCTGGTCATATCTGAAAAATATCATTCTGATTAAAGTCTTGGTAAAATAACTAGTGTCTATGACTGAGTCCTGTGACAAAAAAGAAACAAAAGCCAAATTCATGTTGAACATATGTAAATACTCACCAGTTAGGTTAAGAATCTCCAGACCCGCAGGGGTGGGGAAGGGTATAGGGGGTACAATCTGGTGCTGCATAAAATACAAAGAATTGCACAGACATTTGATTGAGAAATATAGTTTATTTTGAAAGTAGATGTGAGAAGGAGAGGAGATTTACCTCTACAAGGTAGGAGATAGGGTCAAAACTAAGAAAGCATGGTGGACATAGCTCAAAGAGTCGCATGGACACACCAGAGTTTAACAAAGTAATGGCGACTGCTGTTTGAAGTTAAATGCCTTTTAAACTTTCCCTTTGATGGGAGTAGGTCATTAAGGTGATTGGGTGGTGGACTGCTTCACATCATCATAGAAGGAACAGGTAAGCACAGGTACTGATATCAGGTGATGAAAGCAGGCAGGTGAGTGAGTTAGTCACATGATTGCTGCCATGTTGATGGGTTCTGTGTCATGAAGGTCATGATGAGCTGATTAGGTTAACTTGTTTACAAAACAAGCTGGGGAGAGGATTGTAAAACACTTATCAATAGCTACCTCTGAGAAACTGGTTGTGGCTTGAGATTAGAGGGTAAGTTAAAGTTAACTGCTAGAAAAACATGACAGTTAAGCAATGTTAAAATGACTGTTCATTGGGTATATCAACTCCATCTTGGTCCTTTCTTTCTTTTTTTCCGAGTTGGAGTCTCACTCCATCACCCAGGCTGGAATGCACACTCACGGCCACCTCAATGTTGACCTGCTGGGCTCCGGTGATCCTTCCGCCTCAGCTTTCCAGGTAGCTGGAACTACAGGCATGTGCCACCATGCCCAGCTACATTTTTATTTATTGCAGAGTTGAGGTGTCACCAAGTTGCCCAGGCTGATCTCAAACCCGCAGTCTCAGGCAATCAAGCAATCCACTTGCCTCACTTCCCAAAGTGTTGGAATTACGTGCTGAGCCACCGAGCCAGGCCCGTCTTGGTCCTTTCACTCACAGATCGTTTTTATGTTTTGGAGAAATTAGGAAGAAAGAAAGGTAAATATTTAGATTTTGTTTGCAAAAGTATAATTTACATACTTGTAAGTTATACTAAAAAAGAGTTTTCTTGACTCTGGATACCCAGAAACATAAAATGAATTGGTAATATTAAAAAATTTTAAAAGTCATAAAATACAATTTTAGTTCTTTATCAGTTTGACCCCATACCCATGTAATTAACTTTTTTTTTTTGAGTTGTAGTCTTACTCTGTTACCCCGGCTGGAGTGCAATGGCTGCTGGGCTCAGATGGTCTTTTCACCACAGCCTTCCAAGTAGATGGAACTACAGGCACGTGCCACCATGCCCAGCTATTTTTTTTTTTTTCATTTACTGTAGAAATGAAGTCTCATCAGTTTGCCCAGGGAGGTCTTGAACCCCTAGGCTCAGGCAATCCTCTTTCCTAGACCACCCAAAGTGCTGAGAGTACAGGCGGGTGCCATGGTTCTCGGCTGTAATTAATCTTGTTCTGCTTGATGTTTGGTTAGCTACCCCATGAACATATCAGCTTTTTACTTAAGAGTCTTGGAAGTTTTTATGTAGTTCAATGGCATAATTAGAAAAGTTAATCAGAAACATGTAGTAAGAGTACTTATTAGGATTCTTTTTATTAATTTCCTTGAAAGACAAGCACATTTTGGATTGTACCCAATTATAAACCACTTTTTGAGAAGAATCAAAGTAAAAAAATAATTTGTCTGTAGATGAAAAAAGACTTAGAATAATCATTATTAAAGACACATCTGACAAGGAAATTTAGTTATTTCTCTGGCATACAACAATTTAATATAATGATCATAATTATTACTGATAGCATATATCAAGAAATATTAGAATTTTAGTGATCGTATACAATTTGGGACACATTAATAAACATATTTATACAAATGTAACTCAAAGAAAACTAAATACCACTTTTTGTTTGACAGTGTTTCCTATATGATTTTAACATACCAAATAAGTCTACTGTGTCTCTTTTGGACTTTCAGTGCCCATAATATTTAAAAAGTTAGTTTGAGATTAAAAAAAGACTGAACTTAAAATTTGAAATTTAATTTTTGGAAATATGTTAAATGTCAAAAGTTTAAAATACTTGAGAGCAAAATAGGATCACAGGTCATTGTAAAATAAGTCATTCATTAGCTAAAGTGATAATTCACAGACTTTAAAAAGATAAAACTTTGCTTATTGATAGAGAAGAGACTCAGTGTCACAAAAAAACCAAAAGGCCTAATAAAAACAGCATGAGGCAAACTGAATCTCTCTCATTCTCCTCTCTTTTTGTTGAAGTTTATTTAAAAAGTAAACAATAATCAAATCACATTACATTAAAATCTTGTTAAAAAAACTAAATTTTACCTTTGTATTAGTGTATTATTAATGTTAAATTAATTTTAATAAAAGCTATAAACAAATTTATTTAATCTCAATCAGATTTGACCATATACAATAAGAATGTTATAAACCCTTTTGTAATTTTATGATTTTAAAACTTTTTATATTTATTTAGTTTTATTTAAAATAACTTTTAAAAATTTCTAAAATAGGCAAAATTATTTATAACAAAAAACTTTTTTTGTCTTTTTATAATCTTTTTATTAAAATATATTTTATTGGACGGGTTCGATGGCTCAACCTGTAATCCCAGTGCTTTGGGAGGCCGAGGTGAATGGATTGCCTGAGCCCACGGGTTCGAGACCCACCTGGGCAACTTGGCGAGACCTCGTCTTTATAATAAATCAAAAAAATTAGCCGGGCTTGGTAGCGTGCACCTGTAGTTCCAGCTACTTGGAAGGCTGAAGTGGAAGGATTGCTGGAGCCCAGCAGGTGCAGGCCGCAGTGGCCAGGAGTGGCCACTGCACTCCAGTCTGGGTGACAGAGTGAGACACCAACTCAAAAAAAAAAAAAA
>NW_007250805.1:150864-162226 GCF_000164805.1 Carlito syrichta | reverse complement strand
TATTTATTTATTTATTTGAGAGATAGTCTCACCAAGTTGGCCAGGCTGATCTCAAACCCCTGGACTCAGGCAATCCTCTCACCTAAGCCTCCCAAAGTGCTGAAATTACAGGCTTGAGCCACCACATCAGTCATTCTTTTTATTTTTATTTAAAAAGTTATTTACTTAATTGCATTCCTATGCTTGACTAATAGGGGTTACACTATCCTATGATTTGGCTAAATTTGGATGTCCACTATTGAATTTAGGACTTGCAAATTAGCATGTGTTTGTGAACTGTAAACATATTTTCTGACTGTGACAATTGGACAGATCACTTCATTAAAGTTTCACTGTTGTCATCTCCAAAAGGAAAATTTAGTACTTCAGGATTTAATTATTTCTTCAGGAACTCTCTAGCCCTAACAATCCTAAGATTTCTTTTAAGATCTTAATTTAAATTTTGCTTGTTTATTTATAAAGTAAAACATAACTCAATGATTTGTTAATTCTTCTTTATTGTCATAGATACATATTTGATTTTCTGGCATAAAGCATAGTGAGAAAAATTGTAAGAACTCTATCTGCCACTCCTCTATTTTCTAATGTTCAAGAGGTTTGGAGTAAAAAACATTGAATTGAGGCTGGTAACAGTCCCTGGGGAAATGAGGAAGCGTGTATGATGCTTTTCTGATTACTTCTAGCAAAGGACATATTTCTTAAGTCTGTAAGAGACATACATTTACTTCAGGATGGAACTTAAACTTTGTTTATAAAATTTTCTCGCCATGAACATAGACTTTGCTATTTCTGATTAAAAGAATAAAAAAAGTTTTACTTTTAGAGATGTGCATATTTAATAGGCTAATTAATAAAATAACTACCAGGCTACGAATTTCTACTGCTTGAGATATTGAAAATTAAATTAGCAACGAAGAATCTTAGAAAAAAGTAATACTAACTCCCATCTATCTAAAACCTTCTGAATATTCTGAGGATTATTATTCAAACATCTAACTGTGGACTTTGGTAAGAATTCAGAGATGAAGACTCACTTTTTTAAACCTATGGAAAGGGGCAAAATTTTTTCAAGGATAAGGATAATGTTTCTGATTGAAAGGAGGCTTTGAATACATGGGAATACATTTTAAGGCAGGAGAGCCACAGTTAAAGTGAGTAAAGTATCCATGGGAAAAAATTCTTTTTAGTAAATCTAAATCATCAGATGACTTTCCTTATAAGGTTAAGAAGCTCGAGTTGCCTAATATTATAATTTTTCTCTATCTCATAATTTCATATTAAAAGTTTCTACCTCTATATTAAAGAACTTTAAGTTCACACATTTTGGTGCATACGTTTTGTATAGGGAGAAAAGTCATTGTAGAAAAAAAAGGTATATTGCAATATAACATTTCATTTAAGCTACAGCTGATAAGAGCAATCTCCTCATAAGATTGGCTGTTATTTAAAATTATAGGTGATGATAGAGTGACTCTTAAGAAACTGGCTAGTCCCATTTTTGAGGCTCATTTAAAAGAGTGATTTTTAAAATTTCTTTAAATTAACACATACAAGTTGTATATATTTATGCCATAAAACATGATGTTAAGCCGGGCTCGGTGGCTCAGCCTGTAATCCCGCGCCTTTGGGAGGCTGAGGTGAGTGGATTGCCTGAGTCCGCGGGTTCGAGACCCGCCTGGGCAGTGAGACCTCATCTCTACAATAAATCAAAAAATCAGCCGGGCGTGGTAGCGCATGCCTGTAATTCTGGCTACTCGGAAGGCTGAGGCGGAAGGATCGCCGGAGCCCAGCAGGTCGAGGCTGCGGTGGCCGGGAGCGGCCACTGCACTCCAGTCTGGGCGACAGAGTGAGACTCCAACTCAAAAAAAAAAAAAAAAAAAAAAAAATGATGTTTTCATATATAGTTGAATGTCATATAATAATAGATATTCACTTTTTATATGTTTGAATCATCAGGCCCATAGGCTAAAATGGCTACACTTTTAGTTATCATGTATATGTATATATATATATATATATATATATATATATATATATATATATATATATATACACATAAAATTTTTAATATATTTTGTATAGAGAATTTTTTGTATTTAGTAGTTTTAATTGTACATACATTATTAGTTATAATGTTCTATCTCAGCAACCCATATTGCTAGTGAAAACCTAAAAAAAAAAGGTAACTTTAGTTACTTACTAGATATGGAGGCCAGGAGAAAGTATTGAGCTGTGAAGACAATGTCTAGAAGTTCTAACTTTTTCCCAGCATGGCTAGGAGGCACAGCTGGACTAGGGAAGACAAGGCCTGGAACTGTACCCAGTCTCACCATGGCCACTTGTCTAGACCTCAGAATTTAAAGGCTCAAAACTAAAGGCAAGTTCACAGACAAATGAAGTATTAGAAAATATTATAGAATAATTTTACGATATGAAAACCTTTTGTAGAGACAGTATGAACTTTTGTGATCAGTAGACCCAGGCAAAATGTTTAAATTAAATTTTGAGCCGGGCTCGGTGGCTCAACCTGTAATCCCGTGCTTTGGGAGGCTGAGGTGAGTGGGTTGACTGAGCCCGCGGGTTCGAGACCCGCCTGGGCAACTTGGCGAGACCTCATCTCTACAATAAATCAAAAAATCAACTGGGCGTGGTAGCGCGTGCCTGTAGTTCCAGCTACTTGTAAGGCTGAGGTGGAAGGATCGCCGGAGCCCAGCAGGTCGAGGCTGCAGTGGCCGGGAGCAGCCACTGCACTCCAGTCTGGGTGACAGAGTGAGACTCCAACTCAAAAAATAAAAATAAAAATAAAATAAATATAAATTAAATTATGAAGATATATTTTATTCTGCTAACATTTTAAAGCTATTTTATTTACTAAAGATTATTAAAGTTATGTGAACTGAATGTGTTTGGGCCAGTTATTTAATTCATGAGTGTTTATTTATTCATAAGCCAATGGTGTCATGCAGACAGTATATAAACAGATATATACACGTATAATATTTAGGCATTTATATATACACACACATATATATACATATATAGACAGACATAAAGACTTTATAGTTTTGATTTTAAAATTTTAGTTATGAGACTAGCATAAGTGAGTAGTTTAAAAGGACAGTTGGATTTAAACTGTGTCTTTCTAAATGAAAAAGTTTAAATTTTACCTGTTATGGCTGAAGCCTTACTGAGTTTTAGAGAGAACTGAGTAGTAAATTTATGTCTCGAGCACAGAGGGAATTTAAACTTTTTAAAGATGAAGTTTGGATGTGTTAGTTAGAGAAAGGTTAAACATGGATGTCAAGGTAACATAAAATTATAGGAATTTACCACTAGAGTTTATAAGAAGACTAATTTTATTTAGTTGGGTAGTTTTTAATTTTGACTTTGTCATTTGACTGAGCCACTGAGCTTAGGGCGAATTCCACTAAGAAATAGGGTCAACAAAGCATTTATAGTTTTTAGGACCTAATAATTTAAATATGTGAAAAATAGACACAACTGGAAGACAGAGTATTTTGATTTTTAAAAATCAAGGATTTTATTTTTATACGGAATTCCAAGTTCTCCAAAAGAGGGAAACACCCTGGGACCAAGATGTGCGTACTTTTAAATTATACTCTGTTGTAAAAACATTTTTCTGTTTAAACAGTATCTTTTAAAATCTAAATGAACCTACCTGTGTTACAGATTAATGAGTCTGTTACTGGTTGAACCCCACAAATTTATGAGTTAGACAAACATCATCCTTCACTGGCTGTGACAGTAAAAGTCTTTTGCCTATTCCTGGGAGTAAGTTTTTTTTGTAGGTGAGGGACTGGTCTTTGACATTGCTTCTTCTATGCCCTCCTCAGGAAACATCTCTTTTTCTAAAGCTGGAAAATTACATCCTGGGCTTTCCATCGAGGCTATTAGATTGAATCACTACAGCAATAAGTGCACCATTGAAAATTCTAATTGCCAGTGGTCAAAAGATATATCTTTTAAATTAGACTCCTAAATTAAAATAAAAAGATTTTAAAGATCTGTTATTCTAAACAATTGATAAGATCAACTTAAAAGAAACATAATAGTGTTAAGACTAGGTTAGAAATTCTCTTTTCAAAATTAAAGAACAAAAATCTGACCTAAAATAAAGTAAAAATCTATATATAAATAAATACATACATAAATATAAGTTAAAATTCTTTGTAAGCACAAACTGCCTACTTTGGATTCCCTGCAGGATTCACAATGAAGGCTACTTTACCTTGAAGTCTAGTAGTTAAAATTCCTCTTTCACTATCATGGCCTGGATTAAATTTCTGGTCAGAAAACCAGTTTCTTTAGTTTGATATTTATGTGACTTTGACTTTTTAGGGTACACATTTATTAATTATTTTGTTTCCATGGGCAGCATTTTATTTTCTGTATCCTTCCACATGTGGGGGCATATGCAGCTTTTGGCCCTTTGTGTAGTCTGCTAAGAACCTGAGACTCTAGACAATATCTCCAGATTAACGTGGGTTGTACTCCATTTGCAACTAACACAACTTTCTTTCTTTAACTGTCTTTAGAGTGGTTCTGGATCTTATGAGATGAAAGCATACTTTTGGTTAAAAAAAAAAACAATAAAAAGCTTTCCTGGCTAAAATCTGATACGAAGGATAACTGGGATTGGACTTTTCTGGCACTCACCAGGCAACAAAGGGCAACAAAGGGTTGAGATGGCAAACTCTCCCGAGAACTTGACACATTCAGAATAAAAAGTGTGCTTAGGTTCCTAGCCATGTTTAGACTTGCCACCTGACATGATGTGAAAATCATATCACTCATATGATGGAGACTAAGAGAAAGTACTCCTGCTTGGTCACAAGTCAACCTTTCAAGGACATGAAACAAGATGAGAAGGAACCTCACCTGATACCCCTTTTTATGACAGAATAACATAGAGACAAAGACAAAGGAAAAGATTATTTCTGAGAGGAAAGGGATCAAATAATATGAATATTCATGCCAAAAAGTACAACAGAATTGCTACATTCAAGACTAGTCACACGAGTTCTTTTCTCCCATTAATCACAATTTTGCAGAAGAAAATGAGACAGTGATTTTTACCATTCAGTTGACCAGATTTCATAGAGAAAGGCTGGAAACCTGGCTGATAAGAAAATTTTACTCTTTTGCCAGCTTACCAGGCCCTAGATTCCCTTTACAGTTTCCAGATATGTGGAGTATCCTACTCATGATGCCAAAACTGTTGTGGCTAAGGGAAAACTTCCTCTTTACTCTGAAGCTTTGCTGAAACATGAATTTATAAAAGGCAGATTTAATTGGAGAAAAGGCATACAAATTTATTAACGTGTACATGGGAGAAAATCACAGAATGATTATTTCAAACCCCAGTGGGGCTTTGAAGCTTATATACCACATTGAGGCTATAGAAAGAATGGAGGCTCAGAGTAAGACTAAAAAAATGTTATGGTAGCAGATTAGGTGTGGCAAGACCACTTATGGGAAGCATAGAGGAGGCTTGGGTAGCAAGGATGGTCTTGTTATGTAAATGAAACTTCATAGGTAGTAGCCCTTAGAGAGAATAGACCTTCAAAAGTGTCAGACTCAGTCTTTCCTGGATCTGGACAAGGGAAGGCCTTGTTCTATCAATTCAATGCAGATTCTCTACCAATGCAAATCTGCCATACAAAAGACAGTTTTACGGGTTACTTCTGTTTACTGGCTCTCTGAACAGCCATCTCAAAATATGTCAAAGAAATATATGTTTGGGTAAAATATATTGATTTTTTTCAATAACAAATCACTCCAAATATCACTAGCTTAACAAAATAAACATGAATGCTCATGAGTCCATAGGCTACCTGGTTGGGTTTTTTTTTTTTTGTATTGGTGGTCAGATCTGATTTGTTAGTCTGCTGATCTTGTCTGGGTTCTCACATATATTTATACAAATCAGCAGGCTATAGGCTAGGGTTGGTTGGCTTCAGCTGGAACAACTGGCTCTTTACAATGTGGTCACTTATCCACTGTTAGACTACCTTAGATTTGATCAAATTCTGGTAGTGGGATTTCAAAAGCGAACATAACTACACAAGGCTTTTTGAGGTCTTGGCTCAGAACTGGTATACTGTCACTTCCATCAATTTTTATCAGCCAAATCTAATCACAAGATTATTCCAAATTCACAGGGTTTACCTTTTAATGGGTGGAACAGCAAAGACATAGTACAAAAAATATGGATACCGAGTGGGCAGAAGAATTGTAAATAATTATTTAATTTTACTTATTTCATTTTTATGTATTTATTTTTTAGAGATGAGGTCTTGCTCTTTCACCCAGGCCAGAGTACTCACTGCCCCAAACTTCTGGGCTCAAACGATCCTTCCACTTCAGCATCACCAGTAATTAGCTAGTTGTTGGCAACCCCCTCAGGTCCCCTCCTACTGTGGGAGCTTTTCTGTCCTCTCAAAAAATCCTGCTTTTAAGCAAAAAATTGTCTAGTTGGCACTACAGACATACCCCACCATACCCAGCTAATTTTTTCTTTTTGGTTAAGATCATGTCTTACTCTGTTGCCCAGGCTGGTTTCGAACTCATAGCTTCCAGAAATCCTTCTACCGTGGCTTCCCAAAGTGCTGGGATTCTGTACAAGCATGAACTATCTTACTCAGTCAACAACTTTTTAATTAATCTAGCACATGTGATTTATGTGCATTTGTAAGAAAATAGCCTATCATTAAGTGTCTCATCAAGGAAAAGCTGTGCTGACATTAAATAAGATAACTCAAGACTCAAAAATCGGCTGAGCTCAGTGGCTTAGCCTGTAATCCCAGCACTTTGGGAGGACGAGGTGAGTGGATTGCCTGAGTCCGTGGGTTCGAGACCCACCTGGGCAACTTGGCAAGACCTCATGTCTACAATAAATCAAAAACTAGCCGGGCATGGTAGCGTGTGCCTATAGTTCTGGCTACTTGGAAGGCTGAGGCAGAAGGATTGCCAGAGCCCAGCAGGTCGAGGCTCTGGTGGCCAGGAACGTGCCACTGCACTCCAGTCTGGGCGACAGAGTGAGATTCCAACTAAAAAAAAAAAAAAAGACTTAAACTCATTCCTCGTATTATAATAAAATGATAAATACAGGCAAATAGAAGTAAAAGCCTAATAGAGAGCAGAAGTGTTTATCACTGTGGGACTATGTATGACATGATAAGGGATAAGGGAGGTTCTGAAAGAATTAAAAAAAGAAGGACTCAGTGCAATGGATTGCACCTGCTGTCTTAGCTTCTTGAGAGGCCGAGGCAGGAGGATTGCTTTAGCTCAGGAGTTCAAAGTTGTGGTCAACTGTTATTGTACCACTGCACTCAAGCCTGTGCAACAGAAAGAGACCCCATATCTATTTTTTTTTAAAGGAAGGCTTTTGATTTTGCCTATGTTTGGAAATTTGTGCATTTCTGTTTGAGACTTTTAAAGGCACTGAGAAAATCTGTGACTTCTTCCCCTCTGCCTGATGAGGCGAACATTTAATAAACAGAGGTATACATCTCTTGCCCGTCTGTTATATTAACTCTGTGTCATCCCTGTGCAGGGGAAACACGGAGTGGTTATAAGTGGAATTCATTCTCTTGGTGATGGATTGGAGCCATCCATGCAGATGGCTTTCTATTCATTCTCCTTGACCTTGCCATAACTCTGGAAGGGAAGGAGAACAGGGAGGTCAGTTTTACTCCTTATGCTTTTTACCTTGGTCTCCTAAGCCTTTTACTTCTGGATCTGGCTGCATTGTCTGAAACATAAGGCTTATTTAATATTCACCGTATCTCCAGTCCTGTGAATAACTACTTTGAAGTTGCAAAAGAAGTGAAGGTCTTGGTCCTAATCTCAGTTAGCTTACAAATCATATAGAAAGCAACATTAAGGCGGAGAAATGCAGTATGGTACTAATTGTAAAATGACTTGTCTCAGAACTATACATTATCTTTTAGGAACAGACTCAAAAGAAAGTATTATCTTACCCATTCAGGAAGATAAAAATCCCCTCCTCTATGCACTATTCCCCAAGCCCCAAGAATTTTTGATATATCCTATTGCTGACACCAGATTTGCAATCATTTGTTTACTAGTATATTTTCTCTATAAGACTATGAGCCTCTTTTTTTTTAAACGAAGTTTATTAGAGAAAGAAGAGAGAAAAGAAAGGGCAACATGCCAGAGCTAGCATAGGTAAAAGAAACTGCCTACTATGAGCCTTCTTGAAAGTAGAATTTATACTTACTCATCTGACTCTGCAGAGACTGGTATAAATCCTAGAACATTATTTCAATACAGTTTTGGGTACTTTTTTCAAAACATCGATCTGAATCTTTCACATCTACAATGAAGGCCCTTTATTCATCCTCTTATATTGTTTCCAATAAAAGTTAAAACTTCTTAACAGGGCTCATATGCCCTTTAATGACATAATCTCATCTCTCACCCTACCTAGCCTCAGAATTCTTTGTTCTAGCCACAGGAAACAGATTGTGATTCCACAAACCACTCAGTCTTTTTTCTTGTTCCTCCCTCTTACCAAAATGTCTTCCATGCATTCCTCCTACCTGGTTGGTTAGTCCTTATTCCTTAGTAAACATTGAGCTTTCTTTCCATTAGTCCCCTACAGACTCTAACTCAGCATTTGTGTGTGTGTGTGTGTGTGTGTGTGTGTGTGTGTATGTGACATGTTTATCTTCTTCACTTAAGAGAAAAGTTTCAGTCTTGTTCATTTATATAAACTCAGCACATAGCAGAGTAGGAATCTTATAACTATTTCTTGAATACATATTACATTTATGATTAAGTGAATATTTTTCGAATGAATGCATAGAATTTAGAACAAAATTATCTGCAGGAAATGCTGTCAAATTGAGGAAAAGAAAGTTGTTGGGTTTTTTTGTCTGTATGTTGGTAGATATTTATTCTGAGTAGGGAGAAGAAAGAGTCTCCCTGAAAGATCTTATTTTTCTTCTGTCATGTTGCTAATGCCCTTGTTTGATATGCTAAACTTCCCTTGATGAGAATATTTTGTTCCATTCCCCTTTTACCTCTTTTGGCTGCCTTTTCACAAGTTTTCAGTGAGAGAGAAGAATCGTCTAATGTGCAATCTGCAAACCATTTTTTTATTATCTCTGTCAGACTACAGTATCTATGTGAAGATTTTGACAATTTCCAGTTAATAAGACACAGGTGCAGTTGATTAACAAATCTTGTTGGTTCCCTGTGACTCCTCAACATCAGCTTATAATAGATAATGATTCATTTTTCACATACTGAATGTCTGTACTCGAGACTCCATGCTTTTGACATATTTGGCTCAGGATTATCTGGCATTCTTTAAGGAGTTTTGGTGGCAACCTGTAGATTTTCCATGGGCAGGACACTTAACTTAATCATATATATGATCTCTCTCTCTCTATATATATATCCTTACATACATACATGCACTCATATGTATACACATATGTATATATTCATAAATATGTACATGAACTGATACATATACATATATATGTAGTCTTTTATTGTTCCCTGAGTACATTGTCCTGGCAATTATATTTAATCCTAGCAACTACCCGATAAGTATGATTTTCCTCTTTATGAATAAGGAAAACAGGCCCTGAAAGATGATAAATCATTGTCAAAGTCACACACAGTGAGAAGTAAGCTTGAAATTCCAACATTTCTTTCCCCAATACTGGGAATCAGGTTTGGCTTAGAATACGCAATTTATGAGTAAAAACTTGGAATATGGCTCTAAAGTAAAGGAGTTGATTAGTTGAACAGAGAACTAGATTTTCATTGCCAACTCAGCCCCATACCATATTACCTATATAACCTTTGATATGTCATGTCATCAAAGCAGATTCATCCTAAACGTCTGTGCAGTTTTACTCAAGTCACACTGTTCTGGCTACATGGTGATACATGACTGGCAAATATAAACAGACATACGTCAAACAGCTTTCCCCCATTGGTGCCATATACCTTTCTGTATTATCAGAACAGGTTAGTGACAAGTGGTTGTCTCAAAGGAGTTACTGACATCATCCATAATGAAAACTACTTATGCCTAAGTTAGGGAATCAAACTGATTTTTAAATCTAAATATAACCATTAGTAATATAAAATTAGGATTCATGACTTGCAGATTACTAAGTAAAGAAGGAAAAACATGGAAAGATTTTAAGGAAATATTATGCAATATAACAAAAAATTTTAAGAAATAGGAAGCATTGGCCTGGTTCAGTGACGCAGCCTGTATTCCCAGCACTTTGGGAGGCCAAGGCGAGTGGATTGCTTGAGCCTGCAGGTTCGAGACCAGCCTGGGCAACTTGAAGAGACATCATCTCTACAATAAATAAAAAAAAATTAGCCGGGAGTGGTAGTTCACGCCTGTAGTTCCAGCTGCTTGGAAGGCTGAGGAGAAAGGATTGCCAGAGCCCAGCAGGTTGATGCTGGGGTGGCCGTGAGTGTGCCACTGCACTCTAGCCTGAGTGACGGAGTGAGGCTGCAACTCAAAAAAAAAAAAAAAAAAAAAGAAAAGAAAAAGAAATAGGAAGCATAAACAAAATGAATTATAAAAGAAAATAAACATAAAGACAAGAAAAGTTCACAGGGTGTGAATGAAAACATAAAACTGTAAACAAGAACACTGACTAGAGACTTGCGATACTGTAAATTAAAATATATCATGAAACTACAATTATCAAAATGATAGGAGGCTATCACTAGGATAAACATACAAATCAGTGGAACTGAAATTGAAGTCCAAAATAAACCAAAGCATATAAAAATTTATTATATGGAAAAAGTAGCATTTAAAATCAGAAAGCGAAAGAAATGACATTCAATAAATGATATTGAAACAACTTGCTAACCATCAGAGAAAAATTATTATGCTACTGCTTAATATTTTACACTAAAATTCCTATGAATTAAAAGTATTTCAACTTTTAAATTTTTTAAGTTTTAGGAAAATTTCAAATATACATAAAGTAATATAAAAACACTCAAGGACCCATCAACGAGATAAAGCAGATATTAACATTTGTCATCTTTTGGATCTTGCTTTCTTTTACTGATTTTAATCAACATAGCATTATGAGTAAGGCTAAACCCTTCTCTACTTCCCTCTTTCTTTTTCTCAGAAGTAATCACATTTATGAAATTAATGGATATTATTATCATGTATGATTTTATATTTTTGTTGTACATACTTACATTAAAATTATAATATTGGGCCGGGTTTGGTGGCTCAGCCTGTAATCTCAGCACTTTTGGGAGGCCAAGGTGAGTGGATTGCCTGGGCAACTTGGCAAGACCTCCTCTCTACAATAAA
>NW_007250805.1:149908-150844 GCF_000164805.1 Carlito syrichta | reverse complement strand
TGCACTCTAGCCTGAGTGACGGAGTGAGGCTGCAACTCAAAAAAAAAAAAAAAGAAAAGAAAAGAAAAAGAAATAGGAAGCATAAACAAAATGAATTATAAAAGAAAATAAACATAAAGACAAGAAAAGTTCACAGGGTGTGAATGAAAACATAAAACTGTAAACAAGAACACTGACTAGAGACTTGCGATACTGTAAATTAAAATATATCATGAAACTACAATTATCAAAATGATAGGAGGCTATCACTAGGATAAACATACAAATCAGTGGAACTGAAATTGAAGTCCAAAATAAACCAAAGCATATAAAAATTTATTATATGGAAAAAGTAGCATTTAAAATCAGAAAGCGAAAGAAATGACATTCAATAAATGATATTGAAACAACTTGCTAACCATCAGAGAAAAATTATTATGCTACTGCTTAATATTTTACACTAAAATTCCTATGAATTAAAAGTATTTCAACTTTTAAATTTTTTAAGTTTTAGGAAAATTTCAAATATACATAAAGTAATATAAAAACACTCAAGGACCCATCAACGAGATAAAGCAGATATTAACATTTGTCATCTTTTGGATCTTGCTTTCTTTTACTGATTTTAATCAACATAGCATTATGAGTAAGGCTAAACCCTTCTCTACTTCCCTCTTTCTTTTTCTCAGAAGTAATCTGGTGCTTTGTCTAAAAAGTTCTTACATACTCTGAGTCCATAAAATAATCTTCTGTATTGTTCTTTGTGTATTTTATTCCTTAATCCATTTGAAATTTATTTCTGTATCTGGTGTGAGGTACAGATCTAGCACGGTTTGTCTCACAGGGGTGACCCATAGACCCAGGACCATTCATTGGTAGTAGGTAAACTTTTTACCTACAATGTCATTTCTAATATATATTGAGTCTGTTCCAAAGCTCTCTGTTGTAATCCATTGG
>NW_007250805.1:89563-149888 GCF_000164805.1 Carlito syrichta | reverse complement strand
ATCACATTTATGAAATTAATGGATATTATTATCATGTATGATTTTATATTTTTGTTGTACATACTTACATTAAAATTATAATATTGGGCCGGGTTTGGTGGCTCAGCCTGTAATCTCAGCACTTTGGGAGGCCAAGGTGAGTGGATTGCCTGGGCAACTTGGCAAGACCTCCTCTCTACAATAAATAAAAGATTAGCCAGGCGTGGTAGCACATGTCTGTGGTTCTGCCTACTTGGAAGCCTGAGGTGAAAAGATTGCCAGAGTCCAGCAGGTTGACTCTGGGGTGGCCATGAGTGTGCCATTGCACTCCACCCTGGGTGACAAAGTGAGACTCCAACTAAAAAAAAACCCCAAAACACAAAAATTGTAATTTTGTTTTGTGTTATAATGAACGCCCTTTTCACCAAACATAGTTTGGGAGGTTTCCCTATGTTGATAAATGTCACTTCAGTGCATTAATTTTAAGTGCTAAATTGTAGTCTGTTGTCCTAAGGAAACACAATTTATCCATTTTTCTGAATCAAGTAGCTTTAGTTCTTTTTGTTTGTTTTGTCTTGCTATTACAAATGAATGGTGCTATGGCCAACATCCTTGCATATGTCTCCTTATGCAATGTGCAAAATTTGTCTTAGGAGAACACATGGAAGTGGAATTGCAGGGCTATAGGCTATAAAAATCTTTACTTTATTGTCAAGTTTCCCTTTAAAGAGACTCTTCTATTTTACATGCTTACTAGTAATATTCAAAATCAGTTTGCTACATAATTAACAATACTTGATATTTTCAGATTTACTACGTTTTTGCTGATCTGACAGATAAGAAATGTATTTCCTTCTTTTCCTAATTTATATTTCCTCAACTGCTAGTAATCATCTTTTCATATATTTATAAATCTTTTCATTTCTTTTTCTACAACTTATCTAGTTATATTTTTGGCTTATTTTCTATTGTATTGTTGGTCTTTTATATTTTGATTTTTAGGAGTTCTTTATAGGTTTGTATATTCATCCATTATGAGGGTTACACATATTTTAAAAACCATTGTCTTTCCTTTTCATTTCTTCATGGTATCTTTTGACATCATAACTTTTTTGTAACATACTCCAATCTATCTATCTTTTCTCTAATAGCTTAGAGAATTTTACACTAAAATTCCTATGAATTAAAAGTATTTCAACTTTTAAATTTTTTAAGTTTTAGGAAAATTTCAAATATACATAAAGTAATATAAAAACACTCAAGGACCCATCAACGAGATAAAGCAGATATTAACATTTGTCATCTTTTTGGATCTTGCTTTCTTTTACTGATTTTAATCAACATAGCATTATGAGTAAGGCTAAACCCTTCTCTACTTCCCTCTTTCTTTTTCTCAGAAGTAATCTGGTGCTTTGTCTAAAAAGTTCTTACATACTCTGAGTCCATAAAATAATCTTCTGTATTGTTCTTTGTGTATTTTATTCCTTAATCCATTTGAAATTTATTTCTGTATCTGGTGTGAGGTACAGATCTAGCACGGTTTGTCTCACAGGGGTGACCCATAGACCCAGGACCATTCATTGGTAGTAGGTAAACTTTTTACCTACAATGTCATTTCTAATATATATTGAGTCTGTTCCAAAGCTCTCTGTTGTAATCCATTGGCCTATATCTATAGTTCAAGGCAATGCAAGCTACATTGTTTTAATTACTATAATTTTATAGTAAATCTTGTTATCTAATAAAGCAGTTGTTGCTTTTTTTGGCCTTCTGCAGTCCTATAAATCTTCTATCAATTCACACACACACACACACACACACACACACACACACACCCTTTTGAGATTTTAGTGAATTACATTTATTTTAATAATGAATCTTCAGTCTATGAATATGATAGATTTTTCCATTTATGTAACTTTCTTTTATTTGTCTCAACAATGCTTTATATTTTTGTGTTTAGAAGTCTTGCACTTTTGATTACATATATTTATAGATATTTACATTTTCGTGTTTAGAAGTCTTGCACTTTTGGTTACATATATTTATAGATACTGTCAAAATGATATCATTTTAAAATTTTATTTTCTAATTGTTTGTTGTTAGTATACATGTACACTTGATTTTTTTAATTTTAGAGTTGTGGGATACATGTAAGGATTTACTACATAAATAAGTTGCATGCAGGTGAAGTTTAGATTTCTACTGGACCCTCTCTCCTGATAGTGGACCTGGTATTCAATGTGTAGCCTATATGCCCCACATCTGTCCTCCTTTCCTTCCTCCCTTAGCAGTATCTAGTGTCTGCCATTTCTACTCTTTTTTTTTTTTTTTTACTATGTAAGTGATTTATTTTGGAGTTACATGAACTTCAATTATTTACCCATGGCATATATGTTCAGCATAAAATAATTAGTATGGAATCATTTTAATGTATTTGATCATTTAACGGGTATAGATTGCCAAGTCTATATCCAAAGCCAGGTTTTCAACCTCACAATATATTTTAAAAATGCATCTATAATTTTTTTAAAGATGTGGGGTACAATTCAGGGTTAGGTATACAAATGGTCATTGTGTAGGTAAAATTTGGGCCTCACTTTGGTGCAACTGATTTTTAAATATAGACTTTGCATTAATGAATGATTTTTTTGAATTTTATATAATTTTTATTGATGTGTTATAGTTTTACATATTTTGGGATACATGTAATATATATATGTATGTATACACACACACAGTGTATAATGGTCAAATCAAGGTATCCATCATCTCAAGCATTCATCATTTCTGTGTGTTGGGAACATTACAATTCGTTTCCTCTAGTTATTTTGAAATATACAATAAATTATTGTTAACTATAATTTTCATACTGTACTATCAAATACCTTCTACCTACCTGTGTTTTTTGTACCAAATTATTAACTTCTCTTTATCCCTTCTTCCCTTTCCAGCCTCCAGTAACCACCGTTCTACTTTTTATCACTATGAGGTCCACTTTTTTAGCTCCTACTTATGAGTGAGGACATGTGATATTTGTCTGTCTGGTTTGTTTTGCTTAATGCAATGACTTTCAGTTCCATCTGGTAGCTGCAAATGACAGGGTTTATTCTTTTTATGACTGAATAATATTCCATTGTGTGTATATGCCACATTTTCTTTATTCATTCATCCATTAGTGTACACTTAGGTTAATTTCATATCTTGTCTATTGTGACTAGTGCTGCGATGAGCATGGGGATTGCAGATATTTCTTGGATATACTAATTTCCTTTTTAAAAGTATATATACCCAGTGGTGGAATTGCTGGATCACATGATAGTTTTATTTTTAATATTTTGAGGAATTTCCATATTATTTTTAATAATGGCTGTATTACTTTGTAACCACACCAACAGTATATGAGTGTTCCCCTTTCTCTGCATCTTCATAGCATTTAAAAAATTTTTTGGTAATAGCTATTCTAACTGGAGTGAGATGATACCTTACTGTGGTTTGGTTTTATATTTTTCCGATGATTCGAGATGTTGAGCATTTTTTCATATACTTATGAGTCATTTTATGTCTTCTTTTAATAAATGTCTATTCAGGTCTTTTGTCCATTTTTATTATTTTTTTAAAAAACTTTTTTATTCTAAGATATTCAAAATTGATTACTAAAATAAAAGGACAAAATACACATCTCAAGAAATAACTTTTGTCCATTTTTAAATCATGTTTTTTTTCTTTTTGCTATTAAGTTGTTTGAGTTCCTTATATATTGTGGCCATAAATTCCCTGTGAGATGGATAGTCTGAAAATATTTTCTTTCATTTTGTAGATTGTCTCTCAATCTTGTTAATTGCTACCTTTGCTGCTTGGAAGCTTTTTATAGCTTGAGGTAATTCCAATAGAAATAGTCCTTGCAACTAACTGACAACAATAAATGGGAAATTTACTTATTATTGTACAAAAGTATTGTATACATGAGAAGACAGAGAATCAAGCCTATTGCACCCTCACCCACATTGGACCACTCTTTGACTTACATCTGGAATGGAGCCTGCAATTTTCCAGTAGCACCATGAGCCCTTTGGTTAGGATGGGCAGTGTTCTAGTCCTCACATGTGGCTGCCTGGAGGGTTATACCCTCTCTTAGCCTACTAGTGTGTCACAGGTCAGTATTTGCAGAGATCTGTTATAGAGTATTTCTGAAATGAGAAGCTCAGATTAAAATTTTAAATCTGAAGAAAAAAATAAAAGGAAATTTAAAAAAGAATACATTGTAATGTACATTACTGAAGAGAAGGAGAGTTTTATTGAAGAGAAGAGGAAAGATTCAATAAGTACTGAACTGGTTCTGAGCTAGTTGCAATGTGCTAGGCAATTTACATATATAATCTCATGAATTCTTTTTTTTTTGAGTTGGAGTCTCACTCTGTCACCCAGACTGGAGTGCAGTGGCTGCTTCCGACCACTGCAGCCTCGACCTGCTGGGCTCCGGTGATCCTTCTGCCTCAGCCTTCCAAGTAGCCGGAATTACAGGCATGCGCTACCACGCCTGGCTGATTTTTTGATTTATTGTAGAGATGAAGTCTCGATGCCCAGGCGGGTCTCGAACCCGTGGGCTCAGGCAATCCACTCACCTCAGCCTCCCAAAGGCGTGGGATACAGGCTGAGCCATCGAGTCTGGCTCTCATGAATTCTTATAACAACTTTATTAGAATACTGTTGCCATCCAATTTTTGTATATAATCCATCAATATCAAAACTAATAATAATCTCTCCCAAACTCACAGAATTTCTGGGGAACTGGGTTTCAATCCTAGAAAATGTAACTATCTAGAAAATCCATGATCTTATTCTCTTGAGTCAACAGACTGTTTAAATTCTAGCCGTACAACTTATTAGTTATGTGATTTTAGTTTACTTATTATCACTTACCTCATCTGTATATAAGATGTAGCAAATATTTTCTGTTTCAAAAAGTTTATTATCTTCAATCTAAATGTGAAAATACATGAGATATCAGAACCTCTGAGGGTGGGGCCTAAGCATCCATAGTTTTTAAAAGTTTTACAAGTGATTCTAATCTACAACTAGGTTATTCTAATATACAAAACATGTACATAATGAGAATGAAGTATTTAACTCAGAATTTGGTTAAGTACTTAAAAATTGTTAGCTATTATTATAATTGTTGTTACCATTACCTTATGGCTGCCATTTCTTGTGATTCATTTTGAGTAAATAGTTAATGATTAAGTGTAAAATATGGAAAACCAAGATTTCCTGCATTGCCTACTTCCAAACACTTTTGATTCTCACCACCACATACTGTGTTGCTAAATGGCTGGAAAACATTTTAAAACTACAAATGAAGAAATAGGGAATGGTGAGAGATAGTGTTACTTTTTGCATGTAATATCATAGAGAAACTACAATCTTTATGGTCAGAACAACTAAGATTTAATCCTAGCTCTACCAGTAAATAATCCAGGGATTTTCAGGGCACAAGCCATTTTGCTTTTATTACTGTCAATTTCCTCATGTCAAAAATTGTAAAAATTGGGCTAAAATAAACAACTTTTGTTTATGGACTGAGTTGTCAAATAATACAGCATATTTAAAATATGTGGAAAATTTCCTAGGTACAAAGTAGGATGTTAATAAATGTTCCACTTTTTAAAAAAATTTTTTAAAAATTGTATCTTCACAGATGCATATTATTTCTCTATTAGGTTTTTCTCCATATTTATCAGTAATCTAGATCCTGAAAGTGTAATATGACTTCCAGTTCACTGGAAATGAATCTGATACCTGGCATCTCAGAAGCCAAAGAGGGGTTAAACCCTGTGCGGTTCAAAGGCCATTGGTCTCTTGATATTGATTTCCTCAAATCAGACTCTTGCCAAGACTCTGGAAGAAGTAATTGAACTGACAAAAGGCAGGTCTAGGTTATTAATAATGGAACAGCCTTGGATATTCTTGATGATTTAATTTAATGACAGAAGAGAGGTCTGAAACTGAAATGCCTGGAGATGAGGTCAATGGCTGGGTCTCTGAGGAGAAAGGAAAACCCAAGTTATTCCTGAAAACTTATTTCATGGAACAAAGCATTTTATGGTAGGTGCAAACAGAGGAAATAGTTTTGATGTTCTCTTTTTAACAAACAATATTTTTAAGGCTTGAAAAATTGCCATTATATTTATTTTTTACCTTTACTTTGGAAAACAGACTTGGTTAGAGTTATAGAATTTTAGAATCTTAGTGAGTGACCCAAGGATAGAACACATGAGCATCTTATCTGTTTATCCCCTACATTCAACAATCAATTCTATTATCTATTAATTGCATGGCTTTGAGAAAGTTAGGTAACTTCTTGAACATTAGTTTACACAATTGTAAAGTGGAGATGTTATATATTTATTTTTTATAGTTGTAGGAGAAACTATACTTTAAAAAGTATGTAAAATTGATGGCACATGAAACTATGCAATACCTCAAACAGTAAGTATTTGTAGAATGAAATAATACATGAATTTTTATACTTCTCATTTTTATTGCCTCTGGATAGAAAGGCTAGCCTATGGTAACCTCTTAAAAAATATTTCCTTTTCTTCAGCTATTCTGGCTGCTGTAGCTCTGGTCCTCATCATCTCTCCTTTGAACTATTTCCGTGGTTTTGAGTGTCTTTTAATCTCAATTTTTTTCTTTTTCCCAATCCCTCTTCCCCTCTTATGACAAAGTTGTTTACTAAAGCAACGATCTGATCTCTTTTAACTATACTATTCTCCTGGAAATGCATCTAGGATATCATACTCCCCATTTTAAAGGTAAGACCCAGAGAGGGGAAGGGATTTACCCATGTATGGCTCTATACATTTATGCTGAGATCAGAGTTGCGCTCAGTACTCCTGGCTTCTAGTAGAAGATAACAAAGAGCGTACAAAAGAGGACCAATATTTTCCTCTAGTTAAAGGAAACAACAAAATTAATAATAACAAAACTTATATGGTATTCATTTTGTACCACATACTGTTCCGTATACTATATATATATTAACTTAATTCTCATCAGAACCCTATAAGGTAGGTATTGCTATGATTTCCATTTTTCATATTTGGTCACTGAAACACAGAGATGGTTAGTAGCTTGACAAGAGCACACAACTCAAACGTGGTAGAGTTGAGATTAAAGTCAAGTTTCCAGGTTCCACAGTCAGTGCTCTTAACTGCTATGTGCCAGGCTGAGCTGGCACAAACACATTACATTCCCATGGGCACTATTTATTCTCACTATACAGTTGACTGCCAGTCCATATGGCTTCCTTTAACTCTACTTTTTATTTCCTATATAAATTATCAGGAAGTGGCAACTTGTATGCAAAGCCTTCTCATGAGCTTCTCCCACTTTCTCTTTCAGAGGGTTATTTTCAACATTGTTAACTTCAGTAAAACCAAGAGTCTTTATCGAGATGGGATGGCCCCAATGGTGAAATCTACCAGCAGACCAAAATGGTAAGTGATCCACAGAATTGGACTGTTTTCTAAATAGAAAATTTGACCCAAGTTTCAAGTTTATCTGCTGTACAGCTGGGGCTCAGCCTCATTGTCACTGACAAGAATGAAGATGAGTTTCTGGATGGCCAGTGCCTGGACTCTGGGTACTTATTGTTCTTTGAGAATGTGGGGAATATGGTCCCATACTTGGAATGACCAGCATTCTATTATGGGAAAAGGTACACTCTGTTATTTGGTAAACTTCCATCCCATTTGCCTTTTATCATGATATCTTTGGAAGCATATCTAAACTTAGTTCTTTGTTGTTGTTGTTTTCTAGCCTAAGCATAGTATCTAGGAAGACGGTGGGAATAACAGTATAGTAGATTTCTTTTGCTTTGTTTTTTTATGGTATTTTTATGGATGTTAAAGATCTGTTTCTCCCATTGTTATAGTGAGAAGGAATGGAATTGGATAGGATTTGTTAATAATAGTAATGATGATGATGATGATAGTAATAATAACTACTACATTTACTGAGAGCCCATTCTCTGTCAGAAGCTTTACATTTGCTGTTACTCTTTTCATATTTTTGCAAGAAAGATTTCAAATATACCAATATTGCAGGTGAAAAAATTGAGCCTAAGAAAAGTTAAGTACTTTGTTAAGACCATTAAGTAGTAAGGAGAAGAGCCTGTGTTATTTATATTATCCCATACTGCCTTTTCAGCCAATTCATTCATCCATTTATTAATTTAACAAACATTGATTAAGTGTAACAAAATGAGAAATTTTCAAAGACAAAAGCAAAATATTACCCATCTGTCACACAGTAGGTATTAAGTGAATGCTTGTTGAACTGAGTTGAATTTATTATGAAAATTTACACATAAAGTGCCTGCACTTGCTAAGTGCTCAATAAATGGCATCTATTATTAATAGTATTATGTAAAACACTATACAAATGCAAGGAATTGTTAATATTATTCTAGCTTTGATCTCTGTTCAAATATTAATGACTAGTGAGAAGATAGTCTCCAAATGTCTATATTTATAGAAAACTAGCAATTCATAAATATTGAATTGTGCTTTTATCTACAAATGATACTTGGCAATTTTCTTTAAATGCTAGGCTGAGAAGCTCAGGTTTATAAAAGTGTAGCCATATGATGATAATAATGAAAACTGTTTATTAAAAGGTAAAAACATCTCTTTAGGCATGTTTTTTGTTGTTGTTGCTTTGCTGTATCAAATCAACTAAACTGCGGTTCAATCTCTCAGAGCAAGGGGTAGATCTTGGCTTTGAGTTTCTGAATCCATCTTAAGTATATAATAATAGAACCCATTTCTCTGTTAATAGACATATGTGTAGATGAGTACTTTAAGCCTTGCAAGAAAAAGGACCTCATGGTTGATCTTCCTGTGAGAGTCTTCAAAATGACATTGTACATTTTTTTTCACATTCTATGTTGGGATCTTACACAGTAATAATAACCATCCTCTTTTCTCAAGTGCTCAGTTCTAGAGTCTTATCTTTTTGTGGTTTTTGAAAATCTATAAGCCTTAATTATTTTATTTTGCTTTTTTTCCTTAGGGACTTTCAGTTGTGTCTTCTCTGTCAGGGCTCTTAACAAGATTTTGAAATATTAATGAGTCCTTGCATTTGGATTATGATGCCTTAGAATTAAGTTAGTGCTCTTATCCAATGATGGCAGGCTCTCAGCAGCAGTCATTATCCAGTTATTGGTCTTCTCTAATGGTCTGAAAGTGCCTAAAGTTGCAGAACTGAGTTTGTTGTACTTTATCAAGCCACGTAGATGTAAGGTACCATAACAATCAAGTCATTTGCATGTCTAATCTCTCCTATTTTTTACCTTATCATCTCCAAAATATGGATACAAAGCTTCTCCATTGCTTCATAGTCCCCATTTTTAAAGCCAGATGTTTAGATATTTATTAATTTCATAGGGCTTTATTGAGTACCTTAATGTGGTATGCACTGTTCTAGATATTGGGATACAAGATGAATATGCCATAAAAGATCTGTTCAAAAGGGAACTTTACTTTTATAATTTATATTAACTATCTCTAAAAGTTGTAATTGTTATTCTCTTTGCCACTGTTTTATTCTAAGCATCCTTTCTGCCACCTTGGTGCTCTCTGCCTAGGACTTTCTTCTATTCCTTGAGTTATTTACCTGTACCAAAACCTCTCTCCCAGTAGCCATTATGTTCCAGGGTTAGACAATGAAGTGACTGTGACTATTTGGCTCTCAGAATATTCGATTATGCTGGCTCCAAGGAGTCCATCACAAGTTAGAATTCTGGACAATGGGCTGAAAAATACCTGTAAATCCCAAATTTCTAATATCTTCTCAATGTCTTTCCAATTCTAACTCTCCTAATAACAAGGCAACCATTATAACAAAATAACTTTTGAATGCTTTTCTCGTGTAGAGCATTACTTTCTTTGACATTCAAATAGGCCATAGAAAAAGTCTTACTTCAGGATAAATATTAAAAATTCTAAATTGCCTGGATTATACATATAGCAAACTTATGAAAACAGCCTTTCTTCGCCTTTTCAAGATGAAACATTCTTTTTTACCTCTTTCATAGGTAAGATCTTAAGACCTTCAGGTCTTAGTCTAGGCCTGGTAATTAATTAGTTGTAAAAAGCAAATGAACAAAAGACAACTTGAAAGTCATTATGCAAATATATGGTCACTCAGAGCTGTTCTGCCTTGAGGAGATCGAATGTCTAGCAGCAAATGAAGAAGTTGTAAGATTCAGAAGATTTCTGCCTGTTTTAGTTTACTCCAATTATGTGTACATATTAGACCTGTTAAGGATTGTGGTTAGGGTTCTGTAGTGTCAGGTTTCTAATGCTCATAACTCATTAGTATTTCTTAACAGTATCCAAGATTGAGATTGTTATGTGCTAGGCACTGCTAGGAACTGGCATTACAAGACAGCTGAGAACTATATCCTCACTTAAGCAGAAACTGAGGCTAGGACTATTTATATAACTAGTAAGTGGTAGCACCATCCAGAAACCATGATTCCAAATTCACTGTTTCTCCCATATTGCAGCAATGGGGATGGTGGGAGGAGTAGGCACCAAGAAGCAGGGAGTGGCATGCTGCTGTGTGGTCTTTCTTTGGTATATCTGAAATAACTTATCTGATTGGCTTTTTCATTACAGTCAATTGAGAAGATTGGACTAAATCTTAGAGGTGGCTTCTATTGAACACATTTTTATTGAGCATTATTCTGTACTAGATCCTGGGATGATAAATATAAGTCTGATTTGTATTCCATCTTTAAAGATTTTATTTTTTTTGAGGTTGAAATGAAACACAAACATAAATAGTTACAATATAACAAGTATTGTGCTAATAACCATCAGGGAGATATGTAAAGCATGTGATGGAATTAGAGGAAGAAAATTAAACTATTAGGGCTGTGGGAAGAAAAAGAGAACCTGTGCAGCAGGTAGTAGTATTTCAGCTAGATTTCAAGGAATGACACATCAACAAAATTAAGGGAAAGAGATTCTGTGGAAGAAATAACATGAAAAGCCGTGCTAACTGAAAGGAGAGACCCTGAGAAACTTAGAATAAACTTAGTTCACATTATGCCTCAGCATAGCCATTTTTGCTTAGACTGACATACTTTGAATCTAGCACAGGTTAGACATAAATAAATAGATTTCCAATAGGCAGATTTTAGAAAGTGGTCAAACTTTTGCTGCAGGCCAAGTTTATTTATTGCCACCCCATCGGCAAATCTCCATCAGATGCAAGACAAGGACAGCCTAACCCTTCAACTCATGGTTTAGCATAATAATCTCTAAGAAACTTTCGGGTTCCTTGTCAAAGGTCAAGGATCACCCCTTAGCTGGCTACAGCTGTGTAAATGAAAATAAGACCACTTTTTTTTGCTAAGTAGCTTGTGGATTGGAAATATCTGACAGGTCTCTTGCAGGAAAAACCTCTCCCCTTGTCCCCTTGCATCTAGCCCAACACTATGGCAGCAGTCATGTGACTAACCCACCCATCTGCCTGCTGTCCATCATCTGATGCCAGTACCTGCGCTTACCTGCCCCTTGGTAATGATGTGGAGCAGAACACCACCCAATCACCTTAATGACCTTCTCCCATCAAAGGGAAGGATTAAAATGACTCAACCATGAGCAACCAGTGGCCACTGCCTTGCTAAACTATGGTGTGACCATGTGCTCTTTGAGCTATGGCCAGATCTTGTTTTCTGGATTTGGCCTCCTTTCCTATCTTGGGGAGGTAAATCTCCTCTTTATATCTCTCTCTTTAATTTACTTTTAAAATAAACTATATTTTCTAATCTAATTTCTGTGCTATTCTTTGCATCGTTCTCACAGCACTGGATTGCACAACAAACACCCCCACACCCCCAGAGGGCTTGGCCTAACATTCTGGAGGCCCCACTGGGAGTGTGACCTAATACTACCTCTTTTATGAGCCTCAGTTTTCTCACTGTAAAAAGTACATAATAATACTTTCTCACAGAGTTGTTACGAGAAGCATATGTGAAATGAATATGTAAATACTTTTAAAAGTCCCAAGTGTGTTATTAATTAAACAAATTCCCTGACTGTTGTCTTTCTTTCCCCCTGATTCCTCCAAGACTGACTGTTTGAGCATTATTCCTTCCTTCATTCTCTCTTCTCTTCCTCCCTTCTTTTTCTTGTCAGTAAATGCTTACTGAATAGTTAAAATGAACAAGGCATTATGCAAGGCATTAAAACACAGCAGTGACAAGTGAAATAAATTTACTGTTTGCATAACTTATAATCTACTGTGCTAAACATTAATATAGAACTCTAGTAAGCTATGATAACTATTATAACTAGACATTCAGTGTGTTGTGGAAACTATTTAGCATGCTATATAGCATTTAAGAATTAGTCTACTGCAAAGATAAGAAACCTTCCTTAGAAAGTATTATTTATGCTGAGAGCTGAAAGATCAATGAGTTAGATCATAGTGGTAGGTATGTGTATTAAGTAACAGAATATATTTGCAGACCAAAATAAGAGAAATAGGAAGAAGTGCATCTACTCCATCTTGTCCGAGAGTCAGAAGTTTGTAAAATTTTATCTGATAAACAAAGGTTCAACATAATTGAAGCATTAAATTCTAAAGAGAAAGTGATTGGAGAGGTAAGTAGGAGTAAAATTGAGAGGAGCCTTATAAGTTAAACTTGATTCTAGTGGCAATGGAAATAAATTAAAGGGTTTAAATGGGGGCGGGGCATAATCCAACTGGTATTTTAGAAATATTAGTCTTGCTGCTAAATAGAGAATATCTTGGAAAGGAAGACAGTTATTTCACAGTTTTTGCAATATCTTAGGCTACAGCTAATGATAGATTAGTGTGGTAACAGTGATAAAACAAGTAGGTGGATTTGAGGGATAACAGAAGATTGAATTAATTTATGATTGACTAGATGTGGAGAGTAAAAGAGAGGGAGGACTCTTGGATGACTCCCAGGTTTTCTGGCAGGGACAGCAGAAGTAATGATGATACCATTTAATGAAGATAGGGATCATAGGAAGAGAGATAGTGTGGAAAGATTTGGCTAGATGGGGGAAATGAGCTTTACCATAGAAACTATGAGCTAGAAGTGCCTGTAAGACATCCAAGCAGAAATGTCATGTAGGTGGTAGGGTAGTAAGACATCCAAGCAGAAATGTCATGTAGGTGGTAGGGTATATTGGTAAGAGACTTAAGAGAGAAATCTGGAGGTACAGATTCAGGAGTCATCAGCCTACAAGATGATAATCAGAATGGGGGGAACAGATGTGATCTCCCAGGAAGGGTATGCAAGAGATAAGATTAGGATAAGGCTTTGAGAAATCCTTCCATTTAAAGGCTGGATAGAGGATAAGAGGCTCACAAAATAGGATGAGAGGGATTGGCCACAGAGGTAGGAAGAAAACTAAGAAAATCTGATGTCATGAAATCAAAGAGATAGGTCTCTTCTAAAAGAAGAGAGTGCTATTGAGAGTTCAAAGACAAATTAAAGTATGAAAATACTCAAGTCATGTAGTGACATGAGGTTGTTAGAGGCTTTATTTAGTGAAAACACTTTTAGTGCTATGGTGAATGGTGAGAATTCAAGTCAGGGTGTGTGTGTGTGTGTGTGTGTGTGTGTGTGTGTGTGTGTGTGTGTATTAAGAAGTGAGTTGGAGGATGAAGGAGGTATAAAGAAGTGGAAAAAATAAATATGAACAGTTCTCTTAAACATTTAGCTACAAAATTGAATGAAAGAGATATAGGACCATGGGACAGACAGCAAGTAAACACAGTTATAACACTCTTTTAATTGAAGTATACTGATAGAGATTTGTACACTTAGCAATAAATTCATACTCTTTATCATTCCTAATAGAATGACAATCTTTAGCCTTGTGATGCTCCAAAAAACTCAACATTTTGAAATAAATGGTCTTCCTAAATTATCAGTGCTTTATTATTACAAACACTAATATTTTGTTTGAAAAATTATAAATTTATGAATTATTATTTTGTGAAATAAACAAAAAGTCATATTTACATTTTTTCTCACAGCTTAAAATGTCAAACATTAAAATTAAATCACCTAGCAATTATTCAATTAATTTAAAATTAAATTACCCAATAATTATTTTAAATTTTATACTTTCTTTTTAAATTTTTGTTTCATCAGGCACATTTTTAATACAGCAATAATTAAGTATATATACTCATCTGTATTCTTCTCATTTCATGTAATATATCAAAACAATTTTTTATTTTCTTCAAGTATTAATCATACCATATTTGTAAATGAATATTTTACTGTTTTATATATCACAATTTGCAGTGTTATATCCCTATTGCTGGGCATTTAGAGTTTTCACATTTTTCTAAAATAGTTAATAATATTGTATAGATTTTAGGTTTGTTAAGATATTTTTTAGAATCAGCTTCTAAGAGATCATAGGGTTAAGGGCTATGAAATTCTGCTATGCATTCTCTCAAAAAATGTACCAATTTAAAATGCTATCATTAATCTGCCACTGTATCAGTTTTACTGCAATCTGAACAACATTAATTAGAATTGAAAAAATGGTTAATTTAGAAACTATCAAATGGTCCTTGTGGTTGTTTTGTTTTCATTTAAGTTTTCTAACTTAAAATTGGCATTAATGTAGTGCTACAAATTCAAATTTTCAAAAATATATATGCATTAGAAAGAAAAGATAAAACTTTACAGACTTCTGATTCTTGGACAAGATGGAGTAGATGTACTTCTATTTCTAGTACAGCTAAAAACCTTATACACTATTTATAAAACAAGCAGAACACTCTGAGAGATGGGGAGAAGAGAGAAGACTGGCTAGGTTCCTGAGGACCTAAGAAATTATACAGTATGAGTTCCTTCTGTTTTCTTTTTTGCCTTATATATGCCAGAATGATTGCTGGAGAAGCTGGCAACCTGGAAATGCTGATGGGTACAGATTAAAAACAAGTGCTCTCTAAAACCTTTTCTTACCAAAGGACAAATAAAGGGGGAGTCTAGCAAGCCATTATTTGAGACTATGATCACTTATTCCAGCCAAACACCATTAAAAACAAAAACAAAAAACACTGCTTCCACATTTTTGCCAACACCAACAAAGGGCCAGTAGGAAGAATAGACTTTCATCTTTGCCCCAAACCCTGCCCTACACTGAGTGATGTTAGAGAAAAGCAGGAAACGGGAACTTTTATTCCTGGTGGGTGATAAAGAATTCCTTCTCTACTCTAGATGGTGTTAGAACACATGGGAAGTCTGAACTTCCACTACCCACTTGAGGATGGGCTCAAAAGCATAGTCCAGAAGACAGAGAAGGAAATAATTGAACTTGAATATGAAACAACAGCAGTTGTCCAATCTAAACAACAAAGAAAATAACAGACTTAAGATAAATCTCAGGGACAAGTGGGACTATAGCAAAAGATTATAAAATTCATGTCATTGGATTTTTGGAAGGAGGGGAGAAAGAGAGTAGAATTGAAAAAAAAAATGTTTAAAGTGGTGGAAATCTTCCCAAATTTGGCAAGACATAAACCTACAAATTTAAGAAACGTAGTGAACCTTAAACAGTAAAAACCCAGAGAAATCCATGCCAAGAAACATTATAATCAAACTTATAAAAACTAAGAACAAAAAAGAATATTGAAAGCTGTGAGAGAGAAATGATACTTATAGAAAAAAAATGAATATAACAGACTTCACATCAGAAACTATTGAGGCCAGAGGAAAGTGACACAATGTTTTTTAAATGCTAAAAGAAAAGTATTGTCAACCCAGAATCTTATATCCAGCAAAAATATCTGTCAATAATAAAGGAGAAATCAAAACATTCTAGATAAAAGAAAACTAGTAGTATTTGTTGCCAGCAGACCTGGCTAAAGAAAGTTCTTGAAACAGAAAGGAAATGAATTAAGGACTCTTAGAATATCAGGAAGAAACAACAAAATTTTTTAAAAAGTGGACAAATGCAATAGGCTTCTTTCTGTGTTTTCTAAATATGTTTGATGTTGAAGCAAAAAAAAAAATGACATTGATATGGTTCTCAATATATGTACAAAATCTTTAACATAATTTTATCTGAAAGGTAAAAGGACTTAAAATGAGATAAGGTTGCTACGCTTCGTTCAAATTGGTAAATGTCAACACCAGTAGACTATGATAGCTTTTATATATATAATATAATAGGGAGGGAGAGAGAAATGGGTGACCATAAGGGGGCAGCATTTGGAAGATCTTTGTGATAATAAGATAATTATGTATGTTGATTGTGATAGTGGTTACATGTGACAAAATGGTGTAAAATTATATACAGGTATTATACCAATGTAAGTTTCATGATTTGATACTGTACTATAGTCATGAAGATTCAGCCTTTGGAAAAACTTTTGGGGAACTGGGTGAAGGGTACAAAAGAACTCTCTGTACTGTTTTTATAAATTCATGAGAATTTATCACAAAACAAAAAGCCAAAAGGAAAAAAAATCTCATGTTATTCACCTAACTACCCTCCCCAAAATGACCCATAATCATAAGAGTTTTTTTATAGAAAGTTAAAAAATCCAGAAGAATCTGAGGCTTTTCAAAGATTGAATGAGGGGTGAGGAGACACATGGGGAAGGGCCTTATCAAACCATAGATATACAAAAGGAAAAACTCTTTAAAAAATTGTTCAGAATTAATAATATGACCTGAGAAAAGAGGCTTGTCAAACTAAAAATAGGGTAACATACAGTTGAGTTTATATTTCAACTCCAAGTCTTCTACGAGCTCATGGAATGATCCAGGAGTAAGTCACTTAATCTCTCTGTGCCTCCATTTCCTCATACAGAGCCCATTGAGACTATCCACCTTAATGATTTTCATACCATGCTGCCTGTAGAGTTCTTGTGCAGGAAAAAAGAAGAAACCCAGGGGAGATGTAGGACATCTTCTCCTATTTCCACCAAAGCAGATACGCTTTTGTCTGCTTCCTTTATCAGTGATCTGAGTCAAATTTTATTTTGGAAAAGAGATCCTATACTTCTTTCTCTTTATAAAATAGAGATTATTATCCACAATTGTTCAGATGGGGAAGTAGAAACTAGAAGATATATGACTTACCTAAGTAAGCACATAATAGAGCCTGGAGCCCACATGGGACTACTTTCATGCCCACCACCTTCCTCAATGTGACCATACTGCTTTTCTTTGCCTTTATTCCAAGAAAGAGTGTTAAAATGTGACAACTTGGTGCAGAAAAAAAGCACTGGTTTTGCCATCAAATAGTTGAACATAAATTCAACTAGTTGAACACAAATTCAAATCTTGGGGCAACATGAAAAATAGCTATCACTAGTTAACCTAAAATAATACAGACATTATGCTAGCGTGCTGCTTGAATTCTCTATAGTTATCATAGCAGACAGGACAGGACATGAGTGGGAAAACACAGTGTTTGTGGCATATGTGCTGCCATCACTGACATCCCAGAAAGGAAGAGTCTTAGTGATCACCTAGTCCAATGCCCTCATTTTATACACAAAGGACCAGATAAGTATTTGTCTAAGAACTTCAACTATTATGCAAGAACGAGATTTGAATCCAGGCCTTCTAACTTTTTTTCGCAACGTGGAACAGTCTGAACAACACTATTGTTACAATATGGTTTTGCATCATTATAACTTCTCAATAGCTCTATGAAATAGAAAAGTTAGAGATTATCACCTCCATTTTAAAGGTGGGGAAACCAAGGCTCAGAAGAGTGTCTCACAACTGGTCAGGGACAGAGGCAGGACTCTGTCTCGGATCTGTGTGACTCTTGGCCATGCTACTTCCATTACTTATCCCTAACTCAAGGTGATCAACCATTATTGTGTGCCTGGAACCACAGGGTTTCCTGAGATGTAGGAGTTAAGACTTTATTTTTAAATTGGGAATTTTCTGGAAAAACCAAGACAAATTGGTTACCCAACTTCTTAATAAGGAAGCAGAAATGGAAGACTCAGGAAGGCAACTCTAGAGACAGAAAAGGAAAAAAAATCCTGTGTTAACACTGAGAAGATAAAACCAAAGGCCACAAAAAAACAAATTGGCACAGTTCACTAATAGTCTAGTTAGCTTTATCATTAATGCTATTGTCTTTACCAGTTACTTTTGAACATTTTCTTATACAATTATAATACAGAGTGCCATGTTTTAATTTAGGTTAAGTTTTAAAGTGGTACCACAGGTTAGGGATAGCTTTAAAACAACAACAACAATAAACCTGAACATTTACATGAAAACTCATAATGGCATTATATTTAAATGATCATATAATTTAGTATTTATTGCCCTGAGAATTAAATGGCCAGCAAAAAAATAAATATATATTATGGAGAAATAGTTTTATTCAAAGGTGTATATTATAGGTTGTTGATAACAACAGAAAGTCAAGCCAACCTAAATATTCAAAACCAGGGAAATGATTAAGTAAATTATGGTGGATCAACTTGATGTAATATTATACAGTCATTTAAAGTAGTTTCCAAGCATTTGTAACAATATAGGGAACAACATAGGAAAATACTGATCTTATGTAAAGTAAAAATGTATAGGAAACTATACATAATTGTTGAAATTGTGTGAAACTTACATACATATTAAATAAACACAGGTATAATATTGTTAGTTTGTGGTTTTGGTAGGATTATGGTAGGTTTTAATTTCTTTACAGATTTTTAATATTTTTGAAATTCTACAATTACTATTATATTTGTAAAAAATCAAAGTGATCTTTATTAAAAATAAAATAATAATTTGTTAAATGATGTTGAAAAATTGCTTATAATATGATTTGAGGGGCGGTATATCATTTTTCCTGGACTGTGTCCTCATCTTAGTAAAACTGAAATACCCTGTCCTTCTAACCACCCAGGTTGTTAGTGAAATCAGTAGAGACAGTGGTAGTGATAGTGAGAGGCAATTGGAAATATAGGTGGTGACCTAAAGTAAAATTTTTATTAACAGAAGAGATATGTGTACCCATGTCACTCACCTGTGGCATTGTTGTGCTGTAGCTGTATGCAACTGGTTTGTAGGAGCTGATAATTAAACTTTCTGGAATTTTGTGCACCAATTTTTAAATCATTGGCAGCTTGAAATCATAATTTATATACAGGGGATGCCAAAAACATGTATACACATTTTAACTATGACATTTGCTCAAACGATGGTGTTTATATTGCTAACATCACCATGTGACAGGCAGGACAGTCAAAGAAAATGGTGGAAGTACAGTTGAGCGAACATCATACTACACATTGCTACTGTAATTTAATTCAACTTTGAAAAGTAATACATAGATACCATCTCCTAAATTGTGTGTACTTTTTTTGGCAGCCCCTGTATATCAGGAAAATTGGTAAGTTTCAAAAGTCAGGCCTTAACATGACCTTATTCAGAAATTCAGATAATGTTTTTAATAAATTAAACTATGAAAGAGCACATGGAGGAAAACTCTATGGATAAAACTGACTAAAAGGCTTCTGACTACATTTCCAACTCTCTGGTGAGGTCTCTCTCAACACTCAAGACCCAGGCCTCAGTGAATTGGATCTCCTGAGGAAGCAGATTTCCAAAGAAAGGGAACAAGAGGATGCTGAAAAAACAATTCCCAAGCCAGCTAGGGCTTATATTTGCTACATCCAAGAAGGTAGTGCTACATCTCAGAGTAGTACCAGAACCTCTTGAATGTATAAGAAGATGAAGAAATGAATGGGAGCATATAGATTCTTGTATTCACAGAGCTCCAAAAAGAAACAGATGGCATGCCCAAATTAGGATAATTTGAGGAAGGTTTATTTACAAAGGGCCATTGTATGAATGGCCGTGGTGTGTGGGACCACAAAGGATAGTGCAGGAACTTGAGACTAATAGCTTCAAAACTGTCACTATTCTTAGAAAAGAGAAAAGTTACTAGAACCTAGAAAGAGAAAGTTTGTGCAGAGTGGGCTACTTTGAGAGTACAGTAATCTTCTATCAAGAGAGACAGCCAACCTTAGATGACTTTACGGCAAGGGACCCAGGGAAATAAATACTCTGACTTGCCCCTCCTTCCTGCCTCTGATCTCTTGCTGTAACTTAACATTAACAGGACCTAAACAGAGCCAGAAGCACAGAATACAATTCACATAATCCATAGGAGTTAGCTACCTCTGACAAAGAGCAGGGTGGAAGAGAGTGAAGAGTGATTACAGAGGGGCAAACAGCTTAAATTTCCAGCTGACAATGACTTGAGTCACAGCTTTATCACATAAAATATACATAAAAATAACTTGATTTTCACAATGGTTTTGAAAATTTTGTGGAGCATATGTAAAGTACCTCATCCATGAATGTATTCAGAAATAGTTGACCCTTGAAAAACATGGGTTTGAACTGTGCGTGTCCACTTACACAGATATTTTTCTACCTCTGTGACTCCTGAGACAGCAAGACCAACTCTTCTTCCTCCTCCTCAGCCTACTCAACATGAAGGTGATAAGAATAAAGAAATGTATGATGGACCAGGCATGGTGGCTCAGCCTGTAATCCTAGCACTTTGGGAGAAGGAAGCAAGTAGATTGTTTGAGCCCGTGGGTTCGAGACCAAGTCTGGCAACTTGGCAAGACCTCATCTCTACAATAAATAAAAAATTAGCTGGGCATGGTAGTGCATGCCTGTAGTTCTGGCTATTTAAAAGGATAGCCGGAGCCCAGCTGGTCGGCGGTGGGGTGGCCATGAGCGTGCTACTGCACTCCATCCCGGGCCACAGAGTGACACTCCAACTCAAAAAAAAAAAAAAAAAAAAAGATATGTATGATGATCCACTTCCACATAACGAGTAGTAAATACATTTTCTCTTCCTTATGATTTTCCTAATAACATTTTTCTTTCTGTGGTTTACTTTATTATAATAATACAGTGTATAATATAACATACACAATAGGCTATTAGTAGTGAAGTTTTTGAGTCAAAAACCATGTGCAGATTTTGAACCGTGTTTGTTGGGGGATTGAAGACCTTAGCCTCCCTATTGTTCAAGGGTCAACTGTAGTGGCAATTATTATTATAGCATATTTATTTCATATCGTTAAGCTTTGCTTCTACCAATACAATTGGTAAATACTATTCTGCCCAGTTGTTATTGTAATATAAATGTTAATGCTTGCATATCACCTACTCTGTGCCAAGCATTGATTTAAGTGGTTTGCACTTGTTAATATATTTAATTCTCACAACACTCTGAGGTAGGTAATATTATGTTATAATGGGAAAATCATGTTATAAGGATGGACTGAGATATAGGATGTGAAGCACTCTATAAGATATGAAGCCTTGAACAATATTAAATATTACAGGATGGAACTTATACTTTTGATCAGGACTGAAAACTTTCTGATTCTAGATATAATTGGAATGGAAGGTTCATGAGGTTAGTCTTTCTTTTGTTCACTGCTGTATCGTCAGTAACTAGAACAGTACTTAGCACAAAGTAGGCGCTCATTAAATACTTGGTAATTAGTTAAAATATTCTTTTAAAAGACCTTCTGATATTTCTGGTTACCAGATGTTCTGGAGGGCTCCATGGTGTTGACCTTTCACTGCAACTGGGATTACCTTATTCTTTCAATGGTCACTTTCTGTCTGCTGAGGAAGTCTTAAGCCTACCATATCTCCTAACTTTCCTTTACATATAATCCAGCTCAGAGTCTTAGTCCTATTCAATCTGGCCTCTCTCTCTCTCTTCCTGTTCATTATCTATTCCAGTCCTCTGGCACAAATCAGTTCATTTAAAAATGACTCAAGCATGTCCTTTTCTGTGCATCTAACACATACCAGCCACCTTGCACTTTTCTGTACTCCAAAAGTATGTGTCTCATCCTCATATATACAGCATCTGCTGCTTCCAATGAGAATGTTTCTCCTCACTTTCTCTACCTGTAAAAACCTTGTGCACTGATTTTTTTTTAATACCTCAAACTTTGCACATATTCTTCCTATGCCTGAAATGCCTCCCCCTTCTTTCTCCCTTTGTTCCCTAGCTTACTTCCACATGTGATTCAGGCCTCAACTTAGATGCTATTTCGTTGGAGAAAGCTTTATCACTTGAATCACCAAGATGAGATTAGGCACCCATATACAGAACTTCCTTCTGTCAATGCCATGTCATATTTTCCTGTGTTTAACTTCCTTCCCTATCAAATTTTAAATTCATGAGAGCATGCCGGATTTATTTATCATGTCCCACCTGCATCTATTAGGTTAGAACAACTGTAATATTAGATTGACAACAAAATGTCTAATGGATCTAGCAAATACAGATGAACAGATGGAACAGATGCACAGGGCAGCCTTCAACCATACAGTCATTCACAGACCCAAACTGACTGTCATCTTCAACGCATTGCTTCCAGGGTTGCCTGGATATCATGTCTATTTCACTCAGACAGATAGGGAAAGAGGTAGGAATAGCCCATGTGGGGGCTTTTTTATTAGTAGTCCTGAAAGTGACTCATATCACTTCCAGTCATATTTCATTGGCTAACACATAGTTTAATGTCCACATCTAACTTTTAAGGAAGTTGTGAAATTACTTTTAGCTATGTGTGCAGGAAGAAGTAGAGAGCATGGATTTGGGTACTTAACTAGTAGAGTCTGCTTCATTTCAAATATTTATTCAAATATTTTTAAAATGATTGCGTGAATTAATTATTAACTGCACATAGCACATATTATTGTCTCTATAAAGACTTTCCTGTTATACCAAGAAAATATTTGTGTCTGAACCATTTTTGCAGCACTTATTACTCTACCTGAATTATAGTTATTTGTGCATATATGTTACCTGCCATCAAAAATTGCTAATTCCTTGGGGAGAGGACAGTGTCTGACATGTGAAGCAATGAGGTCTAGTAGAAAAGAACATTGACTTGGAATCATACGACTTCGGTTTGAGTCCCAATTCCTCCAGTTATTGCATGTGTGATCATGGGAAGTTGAGCCTCAGTTGTTTTTATTGATAGTCACTCTTCTGCCTTATTTTTTTTTGAGCCTCTACTAATATTTTTGGTTATAAATAAACACCTTGAATTGCCTCTCAGTTTATATTAGCTGATAACCATTACAACTAGATTAGATTGGATTTATTTGGAGTCATGAGTTTACCTTTTAGGGTAATTAAGTGGTTGGATTAGGAAAGAAATCAGGGATTTCCAAGGACCCTTTTTTTCACCCTGTGATTTATGGAATCAAAATATGAACTGACATTTACCTCAACTAGATTTGGGATTCAGATTTGTGATGATGAAGGAAATAATCAGAGACATGCTAAAGATTTGTTTGTAAGGATGTTCATGGCAGTACACATTATATTTGGGAACAGTTATAAATTCTCTAAATATTTGTCAGTAAGAATTGATTAAATATATTTGGAGATCCTAAGATGAAGTCGTTAAATATCATGTTGCAAAATGATATTTAAAAACAAAGCTAAATATATCACATGTACATTTAGAGAATATAAACAAATATTTGTAATGGTTTGTCTGGATAGTCTGATTGCTTTGTTTTTTCTTTTTATGTTTGTCCTTTTCTCTTATTTGCAAAATATTTTCATGTGAACATTTTTTCTTTCAATTTAAAATTTATAATAGATGAAAGAAAAATCATTATAGTAATACCCTCTGACTTTCCGTAGTCTTTGAATGCAGATTATATTCTTCTTGAGTGCAAGGTTGCTTAGATTATTAACATTGGGAAGACTCTTGAATTTAGAGTTTACAGTTTTGCAGTCTCTCCATATGTAGCAACTAGATCTGAGTCTGATGATCAAGTGTCTGTGTTTTATTTTAATAATATCTTTATTAAGACAGAATTAATATACCAATTGGTTCACTTATTTAAAGTGTACAATTTAATATTTTTTTAGTATATTCAGAGTTGCTCAACTATAGCCACAATTAATTTTATAACATTTTCATCAATTCTCCTGATAAAAAGCTGTACCCATTAACCATTCCAGTTTCCACAATTGCCAGCCCTAGGCAACCACTAATCTACTTTCCATCTTCTTTATATTACCTGTTCCAAGTATTTCATATAAATGTAATCAGAATCATGTGGTCCTTATTACTGACTTCTTTCATTTAGTATGTTTTCAAGACTCACCCATATTGTAGCATGTATCATTACTTTATTTCTTTTTGTGGCCCAATAACATGCCATTATATGGATATATTATATTTTGCTTATTCATTCATCAGCTGAATGAATAAGCAAACATTTGCATTATTTCCACCTTTTGACTTTTATGAATAATGCTGCTATGAACATTGTGAACAAATTTTAGTGTGGGCAAAGTTTTTCATTTCTCTTGAATATATATACTTAGGATTGAAATTGCTGTACTGCATAATAACTCTGTTTAACACTTTGAGGAACTGCCAAACTGTTTTCCACAGTGGTTGCACCATTTTATATTTCCACCAGCAATTTTTGAAGTCAGGTCTTTTTTTGATTCTTACACAGATGCTCCTTTACTTGTGATGGGATTATGTCCGATAAACACATCACAAACTGAAAACATTGTAAGTCAAAAATGCAGTTAATACACCTTACCTATTGCACATAATAGCCTGCCTGGCCTACCTTAAATCTACCTTAAATGTGCTCAGAACACTTACATTAGCCTACAGTTGGGCAAAATCATGTAACACAAAGCCTATTTTATAACAAAGTGTTGAATATATTATGTAACATATTAAATGTTGTACTGAAAAGAAAAAACAGATTGGTTGTATGGGTACTTGAAGTACAGTTTCTACAGAATGTGTATCGCTTTCTCACCATTATCAAGCCAAAAAAATCCTAAGTCAAGCCATCATAAGTTGAGGCTCATCTGTTTATATGTTGTTCTCTCATGTAGTGTGTGTGTGTGTGTGTGTGTGTGTGTGTGTGTGTGTGTGTACTTGCACGTGTGTATCTCTTGCATGTGCCTCTTCTGCAACAGAGTCTGGGCTGGTGATATCACTTAGGTCCTGCATTTTCTACTTCTCTCAGAGAAAGTGTCTTATTGGCTTCTCTGAGATAGATCGTTTCATATTAGCCTGCATCCAGCCCTATAATCTGGCAGCTGCCAACTAGTCAATTCTACTGATGGGACTCAGGATCTTCAAGATTGAAGAAAGATAGTATCACTAGCAAAGTGGTCTGGGATAAGATCCAGTCTTGAAGTTCAGACTTCCAAGAGTCTCTTAAGAGATGATTATTGAGCTTAATTATTATAGAGGATTTGAGAGAAGACAAAGTCCTTCACCAGCAGATGCTTCTTTCTGGAATCAACTTCTGAAGCCAGGTTCTATTGCTTATTTGTTGGCTCACTGAGCAACTTTTATAACTTCTCTGTGCCTCTGTTTCCTTAAATATAAAATGGAGCTGATAATATCCATCTTACAATGTTGTTGTGAGAATAAAGCTATATACTCCCTCTTAAATATTGTAGCTATAATAATTACTATTCAATTTCCTCATTTTTTCACAATTGAAAAATGTTATCTCTAGTAGAACTTAATGCTTGTCTATGAAAGTTTGCTTTTATTTTCAGGTTTGTTTTTGCAACCCACTCTAGAAATCTTTAATTTGATAAAATAACTTAATAAGGATACTTGGATCATAAGCAGAATACTTTTTGCTTTTTGGCTTATGATCACGTATATCAGAAGCAATAAAATAATTTAATTTGAATCCAGATGTGTTTTAATGTCAGGTAAGGGGAAAAAAGCAAAATCCTAAGCTCACAAAATAGAACATTATAAAACCCCAGTCATTTAAAGAAATGACTGAAATAGAAAGGATTACCTCCCACTCACTCTAGTGAGAAGGAAAGGAACAATTAAAATGAATATATTAGGGAGAATATTATTTTTATTTCAATATTTCTATTATATTGTCTCCAATTACATGTGGAATAGAGTTCTTTAGTGAAGTGAAACCCCAGGATAGAGTTTAAAAAGAATGAGTTGTAGAAGATAAAGACAGCTCTCTTTTGCTGGGGGGTTGGGAAGAGTTCCTGACAAAAACAAAGAAGATGAGAGTTAAACTGGAGAAGGAGAAGGGGGAACATATGTAGTTCTGAGTGAATCAACTGTGGTAAAGTCTCTGGAGGCTCTACCTTTGTCAAATTTCTCTTTGCAAACTGGATAGTGTAAAATGATTCTTTATAGGCTGCTTATTGAGAGGACCTGTTGGGCTATGGTAAGGGAAAAAGGGAAAGAGAGGAGAAAGTAGCATTTTTACAATTCTTAGTAAATATCATAGAATTTCAGATTTTGAAGAGAACGTGATGACCACCTGGTGCTAACTCTCAATGAACAAATGATAAAGAGGCTCAGAAAGGAGAATGATTTGTCCAGAGACACATAACAAGGTGGGAAGGACAGGACTACATCTGGAACTTGGGTCTTCTCTCAGGACAAAGCCATATCCCTGAGCTGAGCAGCTAGATGGGGAGCTTCAGTCCTGTACTGAAGGAGATATGAAGAAAAACAGACTCAGGTGTGAAGACAGCCTCTACCTTGTATCAGTATAGCTCTGGACAAGTTGCTTAATGTCTCTGTACCTCAATTTCTGTCTATAAAAGATGATTATGCCTAGCTTTTGGTGTAGTTAAAGGGATTTAGTTAGATTAGGTGGGGTGAGTCACCCAGTGCAGCAACTGCCGGCTCCTTTCCCTGCCCACCTGCCTCTAGTTTAGACTTTATCCTTCATAACAGGCCTGGCTAGTTTTCTAGAGTCCCTTAGCCTCCATTTGGCCCTTGTCCCCCCAGGCCTCATGCTTTGAGAACCAGTCCCAGCCAGTGCTGAGTCACTTTTCACAGCAGATCTGATTACTCATTTGTCCTGCTCAGCATATTCGTGTCCCCATTACAGCTCAAGTAGTCTTCAAAGGTTAGGACTGAAACACTGACAAATCTTTTTTTGAATTTGATCAAGGAATTCAGATGATTTTTCTGATTGGAGGAATTTTATAGATGATTGGTTCTTACCGACCATGTCATCCACCCTAGTTTCCAGGGCTATTTCTGGAGCTGAACATTTGCTGAGAAATATGCCTGAAACCTGAATGGTTCTTACCCTGCTTGCTCCCAGTTATCTCTTTTAAAAGGCCTGTATGCAAGTAATTTTTCTAGACCAGGTTGGCTACCTTTCATAAATGACTTGTGTTAGTTCTTTGCTTCTACACTTCTTTTTGCTCACCCCTCCTAACTTCTTTCCTATGTTTAGTAAAGAGCTATTGAAGACAAAGACTTCTGCTGGATGCATACATTGAACAAGTCATATATCTGTGATTTCAAAGTCTCAAAGGACTCTATTTATCTGGGCATGCAATACATGAAGGATGCAGAGAAAAAAAGAGGAGGGTGCACAGCCAATTCCACACAGGTTGTTAGGGAAAACTTCCCTGAAATGGTGACATATGAGTTGAATCTTGAAGAAGGAAATGAAACATGAGAGCTTAGCAAGCTGGGGAAATAGATGCCTGGGCAAAGGGAAGGGTACTGAAAAAGTATGAGAAAACATGGTGTGTTTGGGAAATAATGAACAATTTGCATGGTTGTAATACTGTGTGCTGAGAATGAAGAAGAAGGGCAGAGTGTGTATCATGTGCTAGGTGATGGAGCTGGAAATTAGGTAAAGAACAGATTATTAACTATGAGCTCCTTGAGATGGAGACAGTCTCATCTTCTTTATACCCTAGGAGAGCCAGAAACTATAGATGACTTGTAAATGTGGTTAAGCTGATCTGAGCCACCACCATCTTTCTTCTGAAATACTTCAATGGCTTCCTAACTTCCCCCACTGCTTTTCCCCTTGTATTGTCACAGTGTGTTCTCTACACTGGAGTGACCCTTTTAAGATACAGGGCCGGGTGTGGTGGCTCAAGTCTGTAATCCCAGCACTTTGGGAGGCTGAGGCAAGAGGGTTACCTGAGCTCATGGTTTGAGACCAGCCTGGGCAACTTGATGAGACCTCGTCTCTACAATAAATAAAAAAATTAGCCAGGTGTGGTAGCATGTGCCTGTAGTCCCAGCTACTTGGAAGGCTGAAGTGGAAGGATCATCTGAGCCCAACAGGTTGAGGGTGTGGTGGCTGTGAGCATGCCACTGCACTCCAGCCTGGGTAACAGAATGAGACTCTGACTTCAAAAAATAAATAAACAAATAAAGCACAAGTCAGATCATTGCACACCTCTGCTCACCTCATCTTTTACTATTGTCTCCTTTGCTTATAGTTATCCAACTTTACTGGCCTCTACTGTTCTTCAAACATGCCAGATGCACAGATGCCTTAGGGACTTTGCACTTACTGTTCCCTTTGCCTGGAAAACTCCTAGTTTGGATACTCATATGGCCAATTCTCTCTTTTGACTTTGTTCAGATTTCTCTTCAATGATGTGTATCTAGTTATCCTATTGAAAACTTCAAAGCACTCACACCCCAGCATTTTTGTGCCCTCTTACCCTGCTCTACTTTTCATTTGTTCATAGTCATTATCATATTATAATACATGTACATACTTTCAGAAGTTATTTGTTGTTTATTGCCTGTCTCCTCCTGCTGAGATATAAGTTTCACAGAGGTAAGAACCTCTGCTTTGATTATTGATCCATCCGAACTACCTAGAACAGTGCCTGATGTGTAATAGGTGTTCACTAAATAGTATAGCTTTATGAATATCTACTGCATACCTTCTCCGTGCTAGTCATTTTATACAGATAAAGATTAATAACACATTTCCCTTATGCTCATGCAATTTTTAGGCTGATACAGGTCAATGCCACATGAGAAAATAGTATAAACATCATAGGAGAGAGGTCTATGAATGTGGGGCTTCTTGTATTCTTCTTGAGTGTTCTTTTCATGTTCTTCTTGAGTAGTAGGATATGAAAAAGGAACAGGGAACAGTCAATCTACAACAACGTAGGATGCAGAGAACAGTAGACTCTTGAACTGGAGCTCCAGACTCCTGCCACCAGAATAGTAAAGATATTCTTGGTTAAAGAATATCTTTGTGATCAGGACACAGTAGCCATAAATGTTAGATGATTGTTCAAGGTCACACAGCTAAATCAGAGCTCTTATTATGGATCAGAATTTTCCTTTGTATCTAGAAAAATACTGATACTGTATTCAAATTTTTGTATTTCTACATAAACCATACAAATGATTCTTAAGAGGGTCTGTGACATCAAAAATTTCAGAATAAAGGCTGAAGCGGAAGGATCGCTGGAGCCCAGCAGGTCGAGGTCGCGGGAGCGGCCACTGCACTCCAGTCTGGGCGACAGTGAGACTCCAACTCAAAAAAAAAAAAAAAATTCAGAATATGTTAAACAAGCTAAGGAAGTTTACTTGACATAGATATTAGGTTTCTTACTTCATGGTACAGGGTGCTTTCCATTACAAGGTGAGTCTGCACCAACCCGCAAGTCGTTTGGCTGAATTGGCTCTCACTTGGACGAAAAAGATGGGACATGATCAGTGATCAGAAATGCAACTGACAAAGTTTATTTCGGCAGAAGAATGAAGGGTGAATTATTATTATTATTATTATTTTTGAGTTGGAGTCTCACTCTGTCTCCCAGACTGGAGTGCAGTGGCCACTCCTGGCCACCGCAGCCTCGACCTGCTGGGCTCCGGCGATCCTTCTGCCTCAGCGTTCCAAGTAGCCGGAATTACAGGCATGTGCTACCACGCCTGGCTGATTTTTTGATTTATTGTAGAGATGAGGTCTCGCTGCCCAGGCGGGTCTCGAACCCGCGGGCTCAGGCAATCCACTCACCTCAGACTCCCAAAGGCGCGGGATTACAGACTGAGCCACCGAGCCCGGCTTAAGGGCGAATTTTTTGATAGGTAAGGGATCAGTTAAGAGAGTATTGCTACAACCCAGCTGAAAAATGGTAAGAGTAGGAGTGTGGCAGCAGGGATACCAAAGTGGAAATTGATTTATTCATCATGTATACATGTAGTTATTGAATGCTTACTATGTATCAGCACTGTTATTGGTGCTAAGGATAAAATGATGAGAAAAAATATTGCTATTGTTATTACACACCTGACAGTCTAACAGAGGAGACACATATTATTTGAATAATCACAAAATAAAATTATAATTACAAAATTTGATAAGTACTGTCGCTATGGTCTGAATGTTTGTAATCTCTCAAAATTTATACGTTGAAACCTAACCAGTTAGGTGATAGTAATAGGAAGTGTTCTTTGAGAAGATAATTAAATCATGAGGGTGACACCCTCCTGAATGGGGTTAGTGCCCTTATAAAAGAGGTCCTAGAGAGCTGCCTTTCCTCTTCCACCATGTGAGGACACAGCTAGAAGTTGCCATCTGTGAGCCAGGGAATCTGTCCTCACCAGACACTAAATCTGCCAGTGTCTTGATCTTGTACTTTTCAGTTTCCAGAACTGTGAGAAATAAATTTCTGTTGTTTATAAACTACCCAGATTAAGGTATTTTTTAAAATAGTAGCCTGAATGGACTGAGACAGCTATAAAGGATATGCATGTATTTCAAAGACAGAAATCTGAGTTTGAAGAAGGACATAGTGATTGGTAAAAGAGAGGAATAAGGAGTTTGGGAAGACTATTAGATATTTGTTTAGGGGTTAAAGTGGAAGATGGTGATATTCACAGAGTCAGGTAAAAGTATAAGTAATACTGAAGGGCAAGCAGGTATGAGGTAAGAGAAAGAAACACTGTATCCATTTTTGCACAAGAGTCTCTGAAACATACAGGTAAAAGAGTCCAGCTACAGTTGGACCTATAAATCTGGAGATCAGGAGAGACATCAAGGAAGGTTACGAAGATTTATTGTTACTAAGATATAGGTGAAGTTTCAAGCTATCTCCAGAAATGTGGCATAATGTGAGACGAGACTCTTCCTGCTTTCCATAGAAGCTCCAACAGACATAATTATAGAGAAGATTATTAAATATTTGACATGGTTTGCAACAGCTAAAAGCAATTTTGTTAAATTTTACTAAATATTAATATCTTTGTGCACCTTGATCCTTTCATTATTATAAACGTTTATTCAAGTTAAGTATTATACACACTCTGATTTGTCAGGATTTTGGTGTTTTGCATCTAATATCACTATGTATTAAGGCTGGAAATGTGAATGAATTCCAAATGTTTGGCACTAATAGACTGTTTTTGCCTATTGTTGCATTACCTGAAGATTTTGAAAAGGAACGAGTATGGACATTATTAACTGATGAACCTGGATTTTATTTCTAGCTCTTCTACTTTCCAACTAAGACAGACAATCTCTCTGAGTTTCAGTTTTCTCATCCCCTAAACCGCAGTTAAGATTATCCTGAGAATTAAAAAGAGATAACATAAAACACTCAACATGTTGCCTGGCACTTAGGACATACTCAGTAAATCCAGTACTGAGGGGAATCCAGTTCTCAAGGGGGTTGATCATTTGTGTTGAACCTTTCACCATTGTATCCCAGAGATTGCAGGCTCTGGACTGGCTCTCAGCAAGCTGGACAGAAGAGTCAAATATGATTCTTGGTGGTTACTAGCCCTTGTAGCCCCAAGGAAATGGAACATTTGTCTTAGATGATCTTACAATCCATGGAAATCCAGTTTGCTTATGTCGTAGATAGTCCACAACAGAGTTTGCCTATTGAAAATGAACTCCCATTAGCTTAATTCTGTGATCAGTGCCAATGTGAGAATAATTTACCAAAGTCAATATGGCAGTCTCTCAGACTTCACCCACCTGGAGAGCCTATCCTTGTTAAGAAAGTGGATTCGGCTTAAAGTAGTCCCACCTTGGGACTGGTAAAACTGTGATTAATCTGCCTGATTGGAAGCCTGTGAAATGGCTTCTCTGCATAGTTCTTAAGTATTTCATTCTGGCTATCAGTGGAGCAAGCTATATGATTATATCTTTCATTTGTGACCTTTTCCCTTGTAAAGAATGGGATATTAAACAGAGCATTCTAAGATATACAAGGGAAGATAATTTCTATTTCTTAATGATCAGTTCAATTCTACAGATATTTTTCTATTGCAAAATACAGAAAGTCTCTGATTTTTGAGTTAGTTATAGTCTAGTGGATAAGAAAGAAACTTGAATGATTTCAAACTGCAGGCAGGATTCATGCCTAATTTTTCATCTTCATATGCCTCCTGGCATGAAGGGGCTTGCATATAGATGGTGCCCAATAAATTCTGGTTGGTTAAATGAATAAATGAGTGAATAAAAAGAGTCGATAATGAGTTTTAGGTCCTCTTTATTTTTCTGTTATCATATTTGGCATCATCAGACTGTTTTGTTTTCTTATTCAAATTTACCCTCTAGCTTCTCTTAGAGATCACATATACAGGTATAGGCACATATAGATATATTCATTAGTACATGGGTACATAATCACATACACTTACATATACACACTTCAGATACTGGATCTATCACAAAGGAACTGGATTAAAAGCTTCAGTGCTACAATTCCCTGCTGCCTCAGCCCAGCCCAGCCTCTTTTTACTTGTTTGCTAAGTAAGCCCGTTTTGGACTGTAAACCCCTAACTAGTGGAGGATGTGTCTGACTTGTTTCTGTACCTCCAGTGTCCAGCACAGGGCCTGCTACAGAGCTGGCCATGTGTTATTTTAGTTGTACAGCAGAGAGAAACTGAGATTTTTGATAGCGTCGAATCCCAGAGCCAAGTGGACTTTGATGTAATGAGGTCTTGTGGGTGAGCTTTCAAAGCTCCTTTTCTACTCTTCTGTTTCTCCCAATTTTTCTCCGCTTACTGATAGCTGAAATTCCTTGAATGGATGCATAGTCATCTTTATAAAATAGACTTCCAAATGAGAAAGAAGGCCCAGACTTCACAGCAAAGGGCCAATGACACAGAATTATGTTGCCTAGCTGATATTTTCAGAACACATTATGTGTAAAGCATACTTTTTAAATTTTATTTTAAAATTGTGAGGTACAATTAAGGGTTAGTTATACAAATATTCATTGTGCAGGTACTCTAGTTGATGAGGTGTGTCTCCCCCTTCCCTAGGCAGATATCAACTACTGTTACCTCCCTGCCCCCCAGCCCCATCTAGTTTCCCGCTACTGTCAATCCTTTTCTTATAGTATTATGGTGGTTGTTTAAAGTTCACTTATGAGTGAGAACATGTGGTACTCAGATCTTTGTTTCTGTGAAAGATCACTCAGTTTTATAAACTCTAATTCCATCCAGGTTGCTATGAAATTCATGATTTTGTTCTTAATGACTGCGTAATATTTCATTGTGTATATGAACCACATTTTTTTTAATCCAGTCCTCTTTTGATGGGCAGCATGGTTGGTTCCACGTTCTTGCTATTGTGAACAATGCTGCGATAAACATACATGTGCAGGTATCTTTTTGAGAGAGTGATTTGGGTTCTTCTAGGTATATTCCTAGTAGGGGGATTGCAGGGTTATATGGAAGGTCGATTTTTAGAACTTTTAGGAATTGCCACACTATTTTCCACAGAGGCTGTACTAGTTTACGCTCCCATCAACAGTGTAGAAGTGTTCCCTTTTCGGCACATCCTCTCTGGCATCTGTTATTTTTTGAGTTATTGATGATGGCCATTCTGACTGGAGTTAGGTGGTATCTCAGTGTAGCTTTAATTTGCATCTCCTTGATGACTAGTGAAGCTGAACATTTTTTCATGTATCTGTTGGATGTTTGTATGTCTTCTTTTGAGAATTGTCTATTCATATCGTTTGCCCACTTTGTAATGGGGCTGTTTGTTTGTTTTTTTTTCTTTTCAGCACGTTTGAGTTCCTTGTAGATCCTTGATGTTAGTCCTTTGTCAGACATGGAGTTGATAAATATTTTTTCCCAGTCTGTGGGCTATCTCCCTGCTCTCTTGATGGTGTCTTTGGCTTTGCAGAAACTTGTCAGTTTAGTGAGGTCCCTCTTGTCTATCATATCTCTTATGGCCTGTGGATTTTGAGTTTTGCTCAGGAATTGGTTGCCAGTTCCAACTTCCATAAGGATGTCTTCTGCATTTTCTAAGGTTCTTATAGTTTGAGGTTTTACATTTAGGTCTCTGATCCATTTAGAGTTAATTTTTGTGTATGGGTATAGATAGGGGTCCTGTTTGAATCTTCTGTATGTGGTCAGCCAGTTTTCCCAGCACCATTTACTGAATAGGTTCTCATCTCCCCATTGGTAGGTGGTGAAGGCTGTGTAAAGCATATTTGATCCATTCAATTGGCTTTTGGTGGTGTAAGAAATATTCTCATTGAACAGATATGAATGTTGAGATTCATAAAAGGTAAATGAAGCCCAGGACCACACGATGATTTAATAGTAGAGTCTATATTAGAGATAGAGAAAGATCATAAAGTAGCCAAACTAGTAGAAGGGCAGGGAATTGAGGATCTTATACAACTCGACAAAATTTTCTGGTGTGTCAGTTTTTGATGGATTTCCCTGGGATGGTTCTTCAATTCACTTCTCAGTTAGTTTTAGAAAACACTAATTCTAATTTTAAAGCATAAACTTTTAGTATGCCAAACAACTCTGGGAAAAATCATGAAAGAATATAAATTTTTGTAGCATCCTTATTGTTCCATACCACAGTGGTCCTCCTTGTAAAGGCCTACATCCATTGAACCCAGCTCCTCCAAATCTGGGTCTCTGGTTCTAATTATTGCATTTTAAAGTATTATCTTCATCATCCTTATTTACATGCTTACTCTCTGCAATCATCATCATCAGTAGCACACATTACTTTCAGAATCAATGGAAAGGTTTCAAGAGGAAGAGGAAAGATAGGAAGGGCTGATTAATAACTGATGTAAAGTTGCCTGAAATTGTTTCTTTTATTACTTAAGGAATGAAAATGACCTAATTCCCTGAATCAGGAATGCTCAGTGAATAGCTACTTAGATCCAAGAAACAGCAAGAATCCAGGGTTGGTTTCATGGGCATGCAACCTGAGTTGTCACATAGTTCCCTGCATTTGGAAGGGCTCCATGCCCAGTTTAATACTCTGCCATCATCTTTTTGAAATTCTTAATAATTTTTGAACAAGAAGCCTGCATTTTCATTTTAAACTGGGCATCACAAATTATATAGTCAATTCTGCAAGAAGTCATTTCAAAGGCTAAACAGAGCGTCAAAGAAACAAAACAAAACAGCTAAAAAGGAGCTAAATTTAAAGAATGGCTGCCCTACTTAAACTTTTACATTTGACAGAAGGTTTGCACATGCATATACCTATGTGAGAAGCTTTCCAATGTCCAGTGAAGCAGAGGGTAAACTACCATTACTGTTACTTGCACCAATAAATCCTCTTCCTTCCCATGATACCACCAAGTTCAACTTCCTCTCACCTTGTGATACTTTTTTCTTCTTCAGTGTTTCCTTTTTTCAACTATCTTGATGTTTTCAGGCTCCTAACTCTCTATCTCCAAGCTTTCAACTCTAATATTAAGACCTTCTCAGATACTCCCCCTTATTTTATGCGTCCTAAGTTTTTAGAGCCCAGGTCTGAACTGATTTAGCTCAAAAACTTTAATATATAAAGCTCAAAAATGCTTTAATATGTAATCTAATATATTAAAGATCATTAGCTGCCAAATGTGATGACCAGATCCTGCCGTAAGTCCTTACTATTGAAAGACTCCACGTGGATGTGGGCTGCTTACTGGAAAGTGAGATTTTTTTTTTTTTAGTTTCTCACTGTCTGTGGAGCTCAGTCACACTTGTTTGGGGGTATGGATCTTTCCTCAGACAAGAACATGCATGTAATTTAGATGCTTGCTGGAAACTCTACCTTGGACTCATTTTTATATACTTATTAACAAAATAAACTATTTTGTTAAATGGTGCTTTTGAATGGTTATTTAGAGAATTTTCAGTCCATTCATTACTTTATAAATTGTGGGAATTATTTACTGAATGAAGGTTTATTATAAGGAAACCATGTATTTAGACAAGGTTTCTTTGATTTATTTTGTCTGATGTACAGTTGACTTTCTCTGAGAGTTGTTTTAATGTTTCATCTAGGGATACTATAAAAAATAATCTTATTTAAAAAGTTCATGCATTTGCTCTTAGGATCTTCACTGACATCATTGGCTATGACATCTACTAATTTTTCTATATACAGCTTCACACAAGCTCATTTTAGGGAGCAAGTTTTACTTTCTTAGATAAGTTTTATATGCAGAATATGTTATACAAACAGAATAAGTTTTTGTTTCTGCTATGGCTATCAAGAAACTCGAGGTGAAGTTTATGACCTAGGAATATCTTCTGGATGGGCTCTTATGGCCTTTCTGATCATGCTCTATTTCCCCTGCCTCTAGCTTTGATCTGTTTTCCTAATTTTGTTTTTTAATGTATTCTTTAATTTTACAATTTCAGGGTTTACTTTTCCTTAGGTCAACTAAAATCCTTTGTGGAATAAGGTGGTACATAAAATAATCATACACATATACAGAGATACATAATATGAGTGTTGTATCAGGGGTTGCTTATATAGACCAATGGAAAGGCCAAAGATACAAATTTCATGCACTAGAACTAATAAGCTAATAGGTCAAGTTATATTTTTGGTTGAAGGGTTCTTCCAGTTACATGACTGGGGGAGGCCCTAAATTTCCTTTGGGAAGAGCAGTCCTGCCTGATGAGTCTGGACCAGAGCTGGATGGTGAAAAAGAGTGCTACTCAGAACTAGGCATTCCAACCCTGATTCTTCCACTCACTTGCTATGTCATTGATTTAAACACTTTATCTGGTTTTTAGCTTCCAATACCTCTAAACAAGAAAAAGCCTGGTTTTTTTATGCTAAGATACATCCATTGTATAAGTATTTAATAGGTTTATACTGATTTATCAACTTTTCAGAAAAGGGAAAATACTATGTTAATTGCAAGACACAATCCTATTTCAGAGAAAAAATGAAATGTGAAAAAATGATATTTTTATATGATGAAGTTACTATTCCTACAAAGTTTCTCTGAGAATCATCAATAAGATATTATGTAAGAATGTGAAATATAATATGTAAAAATGTGAACTTGAAATGGTAAAATACTCCCCAAACATAGGGAATATTATGCAAGAGAAGGAGTACATGGCTGCTGATAGTGTATCCTTTTCCTTTCACAAATTCTGCATTTTAATTTTACCTTATGAAGAAATTTAATCTTTCCTTTCAAAGAACTGCCTCAGGGATGAGGAAGCCACCTAAATGGATGAAATACAGAGATGACTAATTTGTAATCCTACATGATTTTGTTCTTTTAGCAATCAGGAGCAGTCAGTGGGGACTTGGTGCCTCGGAAGGCATTGAGTACTCTGTCATCTCCAGAAGATGTTGAAGAAGGGATCCTTTCATCTTAAGATAGTTGGATGTGATCTTTAGACCCAGTAATAATGCTTATATTTGACCTGATTTTTTGCTATTGTTTTGAAATAAAAATCTTTCATGAAGCCAGTATGGCTGTCTTTTACAGCTTATAGCACAATGAAACCCCTTTAGAACTGGATATACTGTGGGCAAGTATCTCTAAATGCATTTCCAGACCTTTCCTCAAGTAGTCTTTAGTACTTTATTTACCGAACATCATGTTCTTGACTGTGAACTACTGGAGGCCAGGAAATGGTTTTGTTTTGTTTTCTAATTGTTGCCCCTTTTATTTAGCTTAGACTGGTCAGACAAAGGAATCCTAATGAATTCTAAATAATTAATTGGAAAAGTTACAGTTTGACTGTTATGATGGATAAGGATCTCCATACCATGTTTTTCATTCATTTAGTCTTCACAACACAGCAGACCTATGGCATGGATAACATTTTTTATTTAAAGATGAAGAAATAAAGCTATAGAAAGATTAGGGATTTGCCTGAATTCACACTCATCTTAGAAGTGGGGGAGTTGCAAAAGCTGATCTCTCCGAGGAGAACTGCAGAATGGGAAGGAAGGAGATTCTTTGGGTCCCAGGGCACTAGATCTGCTGATGACATCTATTCTGAGTAAAACAATTGACTGTACTCTGAGAAGAACCACTGGATGTTGTGTTAGGCAATAGGGTGGAAAAGGGGAAGAAAAATGATATTTATTGAGCATATATTACATGCTAAGAATTATGTTAAACTCTATCATGGATGCTTTGTTAATTTAATCTTCTCTATAATTTTCAGAGATAGATATTCTTATTCCTCTTTTACCAAGGAAGAATTTGAATCTCAAAGAGTTTACAGAACTTATCCAAATCAAGATAGTTGGCAAGTGCTGTCACCAGGATTCATACCAAGAATTTGTAATGACAAGGATCATGCTCATTCCACTACATAATGATGGAAAAAAATTGAAGAAACAGAGGAACAATTTTACATAGAACATTTCACACAGGGAAAGAGTGACTAGCAAAAGAAAAAGGAGAAAGGAAGTATAATTCATTTCTTAGGAGGTTCATCCTTTTAGTTTCCAAGTTCCAGTTCATTTCAGCTCTAATAACAATGGGTTCTGGACATTAAGACCAAAGCCTGTGGTTATCTGAGACTGTGTCTGAGATATTGTAATCAAGTTGACCTTTCTGTGGTATATTTTTAAGATAAAGTCAATGAACTTTAATAGCTATCTGTGGTCCAGATATTTATTACCCAGTCATCCTTCACACTGGTCTAGTTAAGGTTCTCTCTGCATGCATGAAAAATAAATAAATACATTTTAAAGCTACTCTTAGATTATAAAACAAGATTCTTTTTTTAATTTTTACCTAAACAGAAATAATTAGTTGCACAGGATTTCAGAGAAAAGTGAGGGAGTATTGTTAGATTGGCTAATGGAAACCAACCCAAATGTCTTATTCAGCACTGTGTCCAAAGAGAATTTCTGGAGTCTTTGACTTTGACAACCGAGCTTTTCTGCTTCTTGAATGACACCCCAGAAAGTGATCAACAAGGAGTGAGTTAAACATGTTGCTCAGAAATTAATTGCTCTTTCAGTGCGGTCATTCCTACTGGCTTTGCTGGAGACAGCAAATATTCCATTTATTTGGGGCCTCTGGACATTGCTATATAATGGGAGGTTTTCTTTTATGTCTGTATTGAATCCTTTGCCTAAATTAACAATGTAGGAATTATTTGTCCATGTCCGCCTCTCATGGGCCATGCATTTTCTTAAGTAGCTTGCACCATAGAGTATATATTTTTTGTATTACTTTCTTGGCTGTTTTCATGAGTATCACGACTTGGAATGAAACTGTGGCAAAATACATAGGTTTTAAGCTCTCCCTGGTGCTAATTTTCCATGTACCTTGGCAAAGTCACTACTGTCTCAACTTACAACTTTGACAAGAGGATCATTTAGGAGAAACTGGCTATGCTAAGGCCTTTGGGATTGAACAGAGGATGGAGTCCCTGGGGACTGTGGTTAGGGGCAGTGGTAAGAAATGAAACTTGAAACTTTCAAAGGTAGATTGAAATCTGTGTCATGGGTTGAATTTTGCCAAAAGACCTGTCCTATGTATGCTTTTGTGGTGTCTCTTTCAAAAAGCAAAAACTGAGAACTGTATACACATTAGAAGAAGAGAAAAATGAGGCATCTCTCGGTTACATCGAATGATGGAAATTAGATTTTTCTGAAGTTAAAACTGGCGGAGAGATATGCAAAATTATCTTTAAAAATGATTCCAGATATATAAGACTGACTGTTGAACTAACATTTAAAGAAGAATGTGCTGGCCCATCGTGGGTGATAATCTTGTGCATCATAGAAAAGGGAGTATCCCGTATTACTGGCTGGACTTCTGATTTGGAAGTTCTGACCTGAGTACCTTTGTGGTATAGGAGCCAGTCATGAGGGCTGTAGAGGGGCCACTGCAATGTGAAGGTTTCAATGAGGAAGTTAAACTCAATAAGTCATTTTTGAATCATCATTTGATGACTGGTACTGAGGAATAAACTGACAGGGAGCTGTTGTGAGACAATATAAAGACTATTTGACTAGCAAAAATGACTCGAACTCAGAAGACCTTTGCTAGAGCCAACCTCCCCCTCCCCCATCCAGCTATGTAACTCTGGAAAAGTCACTTTACCTCTCTGACATTCAGTTTTCTGACTCCTTGTTCAGTCTTACATTCACTGAAAATGTCCCCTTTTGCACTTTATCCTTCTAAATTGCTGGAACACTTTTGTTAATGCCATGTTTTTACCTATACTGTCTCCTCATCTTAGACTGTCATCTAGGCTATATCTATTGTTTTCCATCACTTGGATTTCTGGAACATTCCAGGGTTAAGCCTACATCTGCCAACTTCTTGATCACTGAACCTGCCTGTTTCTGCCAGTTACCTCTGCAACTAAATCTGCCTCCTTAGCTTGATCCCAGAAACCAATGTGTGCTTCTGAGGTCCCTGAATGCTTTGCATAACTGACTGCTTAATTTCTCAATCTGGCATTAGATAGCTGAAAGGATGTCATGAAGGAGAAAACACAAGTAAATTGTATAATTTCAAGGGCAGGAACAGAATCAGTAGGGAGGAATGATATAGTTTAACATGCCTAATAATATTATTTTAAAAGGGTTGAATTCTTTTATGAAGCAGTCAACTCCCCATTACTAGAGTGTTCAATAAGAGATTGAATGACTCTTGATCACAGAAAGGAGATTTTTGTCTTGGTGGGAAGATTGGATTAAATGGACTTTAAGATCTCTTTCAACACTAATATCCTAGGCTTTTACAACCATTTCAACAGACGAGTAAGTTAGAAAGTGACAAATGACAGGACAAAGAACATAATTCATTCACCAAAATTGAAGCAGTTTCTGTCAATGTTGACACATGTAACCAAAGATTATTAAGACATGCATTTGTTTATTCATTCATTCAGCCATCTTTTATTGAGTACATATTATGTTTCATGCACAATCCTACACACTGGTGATTTAAGAGAAATGAAGTACAGTTCCAGTCACCAAAAGAACATAGGCCAGTGATGAAGAAACATATGTAAACAAATGAATATCATGCAATGTGCTCAGTGCTATAAGGGAAGGGCAAACCGAGTGTGGTGGGAGCATAGATGAGAGGGAGAACAACTGCTTACATAAATTGGGATTGCTTTAGAAAGGAATTGATTTTTTAAAATGGGAACTAGTTGTGCATTTCCTAGGCAAAATAATAGCTTTAGAAAAGTCATTGAAATGTAAAAAAGCAAAGTATGTTTGGAAAAAAATAAGAAATAAAAGGTAAATGGGGCGGAGGAAAGGAAAGGTAGGAACTTAGGCTAAAATGGGAGAGGCAAGATTCTGCTGAAATACTTTAAACACCAGACTCAATGTGATGATAAATCATGTAACTGGCATAGAGCAGCCACTTAGAAATAGTTCCATCCATACTTACTGTCCTGTGTGTGAATGTCTAGATTGATTAGAAGAGAAATTGAAGGCTTCTTATCATTCTCCAAGGTCTGACTGAGAACTTGCTTACCTGACCTCCACATAAGCAAGTTTTACCCTAGCTCTCTTGTATTAAAAGTGCAGAACACTGTTAGAAGGTATCTACTGTGAGAAAAGGTTACAAGGCTGGCACTCATTCCCAATGAATGGCTAAGGATACAGGGAAAGTCACAAGGTTATTGCAAGAGGGTCTTAAGTTCAGTCATGGCTGTGCACTCACTCTTTGCACACTGAGCCAATAGTACATCCCACAAAGATCCAGATTCAAATTGATATCAGTACTGTTTCTATTACTAAAATATAAATTCACTTGAAAGTTTTACTGACTTAATTGTACCTTTTTGCCATTGGGTAGTTAATAATTGATTAGAAATACAAATACTATCATGAGAAAGTTTGAGGAAAGTCTTAACATTTATAAGGTCTTTATCTTTGTAGAGATTGGCAACCAGTGGTCTACCTGGGAGATGCTTAAGTTCAAACACTGACTTTGACACTGCTTTGCACTTTCCACACTGTATCGTAATTTGCTGTTCGTATGAGTACCTCCTTCATTGTGGACTTCTGAGAGTTAGATATGGTCATCTTATTCATCTTTATGCCCCCAGAAACTAGAATTTATACTAGTAAAGTAATAGATGTTAATATATGACTGCGGATCACAGATGCTTTGTACTGTATCTACTAGTCATATGCCCTTGAGCAAATTATGTAAGCTCCCTGAACCTTAGTTTCCTCATGAAAAATGAGGGATAATGGAGTAGTGAATAAGTTTGGGATAGGAAGAGAAAGAGGTTGGGGGAAACAGGGAGAAGAAAAGATAATACCACAGGAAAACAAGGTAGAGGACTACTTCAGGAATACAGGTAAAAAAGGAAGGAAGACGGTGGAGGTGGAGGTGAAGATAGAGAGGAGAGGATGAAACCCAGAGAAGGCAATATTTGAGATGACTTTTCTGAGAACGGTGCTTGATGGCAGTGGAATGTCTTCCCTATGGTTTACAGACAAGGAGCATATTGTATCCAGACCTGGTCAAAGGGGGCAGGGGGTACTCTGAAGATTCCACAGTGATGGAGGCTCTTCCTTAAAGTTAGATATGGAGAGAGCACCGGAAAAAAAGTGCAGAAACTGCCTAGTAGGCAAGGTCAGAAACACCATGAACTCTTGGAGACAAAGGAAAATGAGTCCTGAGAATGTTTAGGGATTCTGGCAAGGCTTTGGCAGTTTACATCTCTAGTGTATTTAGACAGGAACACTGCCAATCAGCACAAAAACAAAGAGCCTGTTCACCTTACAGTTCATTTTGGGGAATTTTATCACCTGTTACCCATAAAATGGAGGCTACAGAAACTGGCTCTAATAGTGATAGTAGATAGGTGAAGGAGGAGTAATTATAGCTATCCAAAGGGTTTATTCTGGATTTGGTGCCCTTTCACTTAGCCCAGCCCTAGATACTCTTCCTCTTGTTTTCAGCTTTGTGTCTTCACTTGAAAAATGATTTTGAAAAGCAACATGCAAACTGATCAATCATGCAAATAAGGCAAAACTCCCACAGAGCACATGAGGAACAGAACAAAGATTATTTTTGTCTGTCTAGTTAGGATTTGCATATGCTAGAATATTTCTGACAGGTTCCTTGTGGCTCTCCTGAGAGACAAAAAATAAATCATGAATTCTACATATAAGTAGAAGATGAGAGATTCAGCAGAGAAAAATGAAGTCCTTTACTTTCTCAAGTTTCTGTTGCAACAGCTATGTGATACTCAAACTATAAAATGGCAGTGAATGATGGTGCCTCTGTTGATAACTTCAGACAAATGAGAACAAATGACTTCCCTTTGTGTTGATAAGTAAGAAGCTGAGAATTGCTTTTCCCAACTTTCAAAAATGCTTCAACAACAAATATATTTGATACTGCCTGTATCCCTTACCCACCCCTTCATTCTCAATGTTGTCAAGATAAGACCACTTGCCAATCTTTTTCTAAACAGGCGGCTTATTACTAGTCTCAGACTACCAGCAGATGGTGTCTAAAATTAGTCTTCTGCTATAAACATAAGTCTCCAGTGTGTCTGAGTGTGATGGTAGGTAGGGAACCTAAGCAATTTGCATGGTCATGGAGAGCCTTTCTGAACCATTAAGCAACTCAACTTCTGCCTCAGTTTCAGTGTTTAGCACTCCAATTTCCCATTAGGGCTGGATAAGACTAGTGCTCAGGTCTGAATCTCAACTTATTTAGCTGGAGTTTTGGTATACCTGCTTCAGTTAGTCCCACCCTCTGAAGAAGCAGAATTTTCTCCCTGTACTAGACTGAATACGCTGGTTTCCTAGACTCTTTATCATCTGCTTGACTTTACCTTCACCTGCGATTTGGATCCCACATCCATGCCACTTGTCCATCATATTGGGTCCCTGAGACAAAATTTTGCACCAATCACCCTGACCCTACCTTTGGGCATTGTGCATTGAATGGTAAGTAGATTACTGGATTATTTCCCAACCTTTTTCCTCCTGGTTCATGTCTCCCACTCATCATTGGTCAGGATCTCTAAAGTTCTTTCCCAGATGAATTACGAGCCCTACCATGGGCCAGACATTCTGTACATGCCCCTATTACCATAAATTCTTGCAACTGTACTGAATCTGTTTGTGAGTTTGTCTTCCCTCCTAGTCTTGAACTCTGAATAAGTTTTCTTTATTCCCGTTCTTCCAGGGGGAAAAAAGAGCCTAATAAATGATTGTTAAAGTGAGTTGAATTTGGAGATGGAAGAAAGGTGCTTGGCATACAAAGTAAATGAAACCTAAGCTCTTGAGGGCTCACACCCAAGTTAGGGGCACAGGACCCGTCTGCTATAGTAGGCTGCATGAGCTGATCAGAGCCTTTTGTGGCCAGTCTGGAGGGAATGCTTCTGAGTGCAGAACTACAGAGATCCCTGTAGATTGCAGGGAACAGAGAGGACTTCCCAAGAAGGTGTATAAATGAACCTGCTCAAACCTCTTAATTCACTCAAAGTACCAAGTTCTTGAGTCTGAGATATATTTTAGAACCCCACATTAATTAGGCCATCAGCATCTCTGTCTATTATGAAAGCAAGCCTTAGGTAGATGTGAGTGTAAAGTGATTAATTTGATACCCATTTTATACAGCTTACAAATAGTTATACTAATTATCACATTGGAGTACTAGTAGCAATTGTCACATTGTATTTTATGTTTACCTTTCTTCACTATTGAGACACAGTGTATTTCTTCACTATTGAGACACAGTGATCAGTGTAGACAAAGAATAGTACATTACAAGTATATAGTAAATTTTGTTTGAAAGAATGAGTGAAATGGAAATACTGATGATAAATTCAGAATCTGGAAAAAATGAGACTGTGTCTTTTATTTTATAAAATAATAGAATTGTCGTTTAAAATAAATGCTTTTGTTATTCCTTGTTTTAAAAATGAAACCCTATTAGAAACATGGGTAAATGAAAAGGTAAACATGCTACCCTTATAATTAATCTATCTGTTGTGAATTAATAGAAAACTCAATCCTAAGTTTCCAGGCCACCAAGGATGAAGGGCAACATGATAGGCTGCATGGTTCTTGTTGTCAGTTATAAAGAAACAGGCCAATTCTGTAGGAACTCAATTTTTTACCTGACAGAAATTTCTAACATAGGGCTTTATACAGAGCCAGATAAATATCATAATTGTTACCTCAGGGGGACAACATTTGGCACAAGCGAGGGTATGTGGTCATCAGTGATCTGAGAGAGTATTGCAGACTATCTCTGAACTACAGTAATACTATAATGAAGATTTGTTCTCCTTGCCTTAGTTTGGTTTGCAGTAGTGTAATTAAGGGTTTTTCTTAACATCTTTAGCTTTCATGTCTAATAGTTAGCAACTTGTTTAAACATTTGATTTTAGTTGAAAGCCATCTGAAAATTAACTACTCTCTATTCTAGCTGGCCAATATAATTTCCATAAAACTGAATGCCAGAATTGGTAATGTCAATGTTCAAACTCAGTCATAGGCTATTTGAGCTAGTGTAATGTCTTCTCCAAGGGCCTCTTATTTGTGAAACTTATCTGCTGATATGCCCTAATATTTTTGAATGACAACTAATGGGATAATTTAGAAGGATAGCTTCCATATGTAGTCTAGAGATCAGGATACTAATTGTCAGGATATTAATTGTCAGCTTCTCTTATTTATTCAAGATGGATGTAATAGAGCAGAGCACAATAAGAGAAAAATTTCCTCTTCTTCCTGATCCCTAATGTCACTTTCTCTGAGATGCTTTGTATCTATAACTCAACTATGAATGGAGGAAAGACCATGACTTGGAGACAGAGAGATTTGTGTCCGTGTCCAGGCTATATCACTTACTAACTATGTGATTAGGGAAAGTCAATAAACCTCATTGAATCTTAGTTTAACCCTTCATAAAAAGGTCATCAGAGTAGCTACTTTGCAGGATTTTTGTAAGCCACATAATACATGTAACATTCCTATTTCATGGCCTGGTAAAATAGTCATGTAGCAAATGGTAGTTGCCAGGACTATGATGATGATGCTCTATTAAGCTGGCACTTCAGACCTACTTCAAATGATTGTTGTGAGCTATGAAAATAATAAAATGCTAAATAAATGTAAGACATTATTTAAATTATTACATCTGAGTTTGTAGAGCAGTTCTCACATACCTTTATTATAAGAGCTATTACACTGCACAGCAGTTAATTGTTTACTTGTCTGTCTTCCCCACTACACTGAGAGAGAGCTTCTTTCCATGGAGGACTGTGTCATACATGATCAATAAATATATGATAAATAAAGATATAAATAAATATATGATAAATAAAGAATGAAGGTTTAATGATTGCCTGGAAATAACAGCAACAACCACTACCATGATTACTATTTGTTGGAGTTTTTTTTCTAGTTACCAAGAACAGTGCCAGGCATTTTTACATATAATATTTAATTTTCATAAAAGCCCTATAAGATTATTATTCCTATTTTACAGATAAATAACTATTAGTGCTGAACTGTTGTGATCCCGTTGACAAAACTAGTGTTTCCTTCACACTCTTTTTATTTCTTATGCCTTCTGTCAAAAAACAAATTTTCGTCTATTCTTTCTCTCAAAAAATTCTGAATTGTGGATTGTTTGTGAGTAAATGAGAACTGTCTTTCTAATTTAAATGCATATTTCTATAATAAAAATATTTTTTCAACACACAAATGGAAAATAGACATTTCAAAGATAGTATGACCATCCTGTGACAGCAATGGAACAGCTACTAATAAAAACAATGGGCATTTTTAAAGCAATTACATGAATCTGATGGGATGTTGTTTGTTGTTGTTGTTTTTGTTTTTTTTTTTTGTCTCTGAGAGACACCTTGCCTGCCTGCTGGGGATGCACTTGGGCACCAAGCATGATACCCATTTGACAGGGTACTTTGAAATGATAGGTGAAAAATCCAAAATCTAAAGAGGAAAGGGTAACATTTGGAAGCAAAAAAAAAGAAAATTGTTGCTACTTCCAAAGTCCTATTGAAAACAAAGGAGTATAAAATAGCATTTCCAGGGTGGAAAAGCAACACACTTTCAAATAACTTTACAAAGTTGGAACAGAGAAAGGGGTAGAATTATAACCACACAGGACTTGCAGTAGAGCTAGGTAGGGTCTATTATTTGTTTAGAAGATTTTCAGGATCCACCTTATGTTCAGTATTTTTGGAAATTCATCCAAGGATAGTTTATAAGGAAAGGGGCTATATTCATATTCATATTCATTAAGCCAGAGTCAACAATATGACTTTTGGCCCACACTTTGCACGTTGGGGGGATTTAAAATGATTAATGCATTTTCAAGTAGTTAGGGATGGGGGATTTTCTAAAACTTTGTATCTTTATCTAATAAGGCCTCCTGAGAATATGAAAGCTTATTAAAGCATACAGCAAATTTTGAGGCAGTATATTAAAAACACATGTGCCCAAATGTTCATGGTGTACTTGCTGCCATTGTTTGTGGATAGAAACCTCTTTGGAATGTGAATGGAAATGGGATAAATAAAATCCCCTGTTTAATTAGTCAAGTGACACATGCTCCTCTGAGTATAGTAGAGCAATCATAGGCTTAGGAGTCAGCCTTGTGATCATATCCTGGTGCAACTTAGTAGCTGCATGACCTGAGGCAGATACTTCACTTTGTTCACACATAAATTGGGGAATAATAATACCTAATTCTTAGCATCTTTTAAAAAGAGATTAAATGAGATCATGTATGTACAATGATGCCAAGCGTGGGATCTGAACATGATAATTACTCAATGAAAAGTAGTTCAATCTAGGCAGCTAGCCAGTACAGTCTGGATAATGACCTGGAAAGAGAGTTATCTGGAAATTTTTGATGAGTGCCACACATCTGAAACCCCTAGCCAATCTCCCTCTTCCACTCCTTCTCCCTCCACCCACTCCCATACTTTCCTCCTGGACATAAATGGAAGTCACTTTTGCTTAGCAGCTACTTATTGAGAATATTATGTATTTTAGGTCCTGAAGATGCATATAGAAGGATTCTCATGAGTTTATCCACTTGCTTGGATTATTGTCCCAGCCTTCTTATTGGTTTTCCTACTTTTAGTTTCTCCCCTTCATATCTATTTTCTATCTAATGTTAGTATGAGCTATCTAAAACACAAGTCATATCATGTTGATCTCTTTCTGAAAACTCACGTAGTGTTTTTCTTCACCTTTATGATTACATTTTCTATTTGTAGATACAGCAGTCAAGATCCTCATAAACTTCTTTTCTGACCACTTTTGCTTCATCTCTAATCAGTTCTCAACTCACGATCCTCACTGGCAACCTGCTCTTTCCTGATCATTTCCTATACTATCGGTGGTCTTAACCTCTGCAAATTACTTATTACCAGACCTGGCTAGGCTTTGCTCTTTCCACAACACTATGTTCTTTATTAATACATCTCTATTAAACACTATGTTCTTTATTAATACATCTCTTTGCACTACCAGTAGAAATAATCAAGAATAAGGGAGAAGAAGATTCTTTTCCATCTTTCTCCCACAGTACTGTGGCGTCCACATCTGGGTCCTTCACTGTTATCTTGATGTAGATGGAGGTATGGTGCAAGATGACAAGAACTGAGATTATAAATTATTCCTTTTAACCAAAATATAGTTTAGAAAGTAAAGTTGGGCAGATATAAAGTTAGTACTTTATCTGTATAGTTCCTTTGCTCCTTGACTTAAAAAAAGGACCTAAGTTTCATTTCAAACTCATTTACATGAAATTATCTGAGTTTGAGATAAAACACATTTCATTCCCTAACCAGGTCAGAGATGCATAATTATTTGAGTTATTTTAAAATATTAAATTGGTGGGACATTTTAAGTTACTGGAAAATATGTGTCCCAGGCAAGTCTCCAAGGTTCTCATCCTTCATCTGTTGTTGTTGTTGCTGTTGTTGTTGTTTTGGAAAACATCTTCCAAAACAACACTCACTTTTGCTGTGTGAGTGAGTGTGTATATGTGTTTGTGCATGTGTGTGGCTACATGTATGTGTGGGTCCAACCAGAGCTGGATTATGAAATGTAATGAATAGGTTTCTCTCCTTGGGAGCCAAATCAGATATGGCTGGCCGTGTTCTGGGCTTCTTTAGAACTATGACTTGAATTAATTTTATTTTTATAGCTTTAAGTAAATATGCTCATTAATCATAAAATCAACAACCCTATGGGATACGCGCACTATGATAAGGTAAGAAGAGAAAGATGTCCTGGAGTGTTGTCAAATTCTTGGTCCCCTCGCCCACCCCATGTTGGCAGCAAATAAGAATGAATCTTCTCTAAGACAGGCATCATGTGTCCACAAAAGTGGAAGCTGTGAGAAACTCCTTGTCTTACAAAATCTTTCTTTAATTCCTCTAATTTCTAGCTCTGCAGTGCCTGTTGTCTGAGAACTACCTGCAAGATTGTAGAAGCTTGCCTGGAGAGTATTGCTGATAGGGTAGGATCTAAGGTTTTATCCAAGGCAGCCTGAGGAGGCAACATCACCTACAAGAAAAATAAAACTCACCAAAATTATTAGTGAGAAGAAATAAATTATCAGTGTGACAATATAACCCAAGGGGAAAAGCAAGGGCTTTCAAGTTAGAGAGATGATCCATTTTCCACCACTTCCTACTTGAGTAATTTGGGGCAAGATACCAAACCTCTCCTAGACCCAGTTTCCTCATCTGCAAAACAAAGTTAACAGCAGAATTAACTTTACACATGATAGTTGTAAGAATTAAATTTTACACACACACACACACATACACACACACACACAGCCAAAAATACACACATTTTAAGAAAGAAAAATCTGCAATTGCAGCATTTGACTTCTGCAATTACAAGAGGTACTCAAAATGGTTACCATCAGCATTCCAGACACTTCTGATTACAGCAAACTACTGCAGGACTTGGTGTGCAAGGCCTCTCGGATCTTCCCTTGTGCACATCACACATGGTACTATGTGTCTCAAACATATCACAAATAAGTGCAGTTGTTAGGCATGTTGGAGGTCATGTTGCATACTCACGCCTCCTTTGTGATTGTACTTCCACAACATTCTCAGATTTCAAGTACCACTTCAAAATTGTCTTGGACTCCTCGAATGACAACTGTGCTTCTGCCATTTTCTTTCACTGTCCTGCCCGTTGCATGGTGATGCTAGCATTCATTTGATTTACACATCTTTTGAACAAACATCATACTACTACACATTACTGCCTTAATTCATTTCAACTTTGAAAAGTAATACATAGATAACATCTCTTAAAATGCATCTACAGTTATTTTGCACCTTGGTTTCTGCTTTCTCCCTTTCCTTACCCTCCAAAGTCTGAGTCTCAGAAAGTTTTTAATAACATTTTTACCCATTGATCCTAGTCTTTCCTTTGAGCTACCCGTTGCTTTTACAATTTTTTCTACTATCTCTAGAATGCACTGGCCTCCAGACCTATCCCAATCCTGGTTATTTGCTGTTGGACTTTTGTCAGTGACATGTGAAGTGTGGGGCCCAAATGCAGATACCAGAATGCTAAAGCCCACTCACTGGAAGAAAGGTGAAACCTCATTCTTTTCATTCTAGACACTAATTCTATTAATGCAGCAAAAGAATACATGTAAGCATAGTGTTAGGGAAAGGAGTAATGTTTGGGAAGATCAAAAGCAGGTATGCCTTTGCTGCAAAGACAAAAAACAGACATGGAGAAAAAGGCAATGAAGAACAGTAGGAAATGGAGGAAATAATAATAATAGCAATGACAATAATTGTAAATTATTGTAATGACAATAATTCCCTTAACGGGGCCATCCCAATAGTCAGAGGTTTTTTTTTAAACCTCGGAACCAGTTGTTGGAATTCAGTGTATGTATCCTGGTCTCCCTTAAGGGAAGCTGAAAATAGAGGCACAGAAATGCTAATTATGAACTCCAAACCTTTCTTCTTCCCCCAGACACAGACTGGTGCCCGTCTTCCCAACAGTTCTCAGTGCTTCTTTGCCCACTACTCTCAACCCAGGTACTGATGTGACTTTGAATACTTTTCTAAACTTGGCCTGTTTTCTCCTTTCTTTGGCTAATGCCAAAATGTATCTCCTAAGGTTTCCTTCCTTTTCCCCTTGTCTAATGCTGACATGATTTCCTACTTTTTGCCAAATAAACTTTATTTCTCTAGCAGTTTTCCTCCACGGTCAAATGAAAGAAAAGGTTGGGAGAGATGTGGGGTTTTCTCCTAATGTGAAGGTACAAGATCTCTGGAGGTTTGTGGAGACTTGGGAATTCATTTATAAAATCATCAAACGATGAGTTCATCCCTGGGTTGTTTTTCCATTTATAAGGTACTTTTCCAAAATTTCATTTATTTTTAATTTTGAACTGTATTAATATTATGCAACAGCTACATAAGCCACATAAAACATAAGTTGTGGAAGGATACATAAAAGGGCTATTAGGATCACCCATTACAGCCCCTTTGCTTTTCAGACAAGGGATTTGAGCCCACAGAAGAACATGATCACATTACTAGGACATGCTGGAGCTGGAGCTCATACCAGGATCTTTTGACTCCCAGTCCAATACCCTTTAAACAGGAGCCCACTTACTTTTACCCCACACCCCCACTTTTCTAGTGAAACTGACACTGGAGCCTAGGGCAGGATGGAGTATTTATACCACACATACCTATACTTTGTTTACACACATGATCAGAGGAAGCAGACATACACCCAGTTTCTACAGAGTCAAAGTGCTTTCCAGAGTCTAGGAGAAACAAGGCAGTTAAGCAAGAATCAATAGGAACTAAATATAGATGGATGGAGGTTTTTTAAGGGACATGGGGAACAATGAAGAAGAGAAGCAGCCTTATTTACAAAGGAAAGATTCTATGCTGCCTCCTGTGTCCTTGAAAGAGGAAATATGAGATTTCCAAGGAGTCACTTTTGCAATAAATTGAAGCCATGTGGGAAAGCAAGAATAAATGAATTTTGGGGAAGCTATTGAATCAAAAGCCTAGTTTGACCAGGTGAGGTGGTTCATGCCTGTAATCCCAGTACTTTGGGAGGCTGGGGCAGGATTTCTTGAGCCCAGGAGTTTGAGACCACCCTGGGCAACATAATGAGAACTTGTTTCTACAAAAAAAAAAAAAGAAAGAAAGAAAGCCATGCATGGTAGCACACACCTGTAGTCCCAGGTAGTCAGGAGGTTGAAGTGGGAGGATTGCTTGACTCAAAAAACAGCAAAAACAAACAACCAAAAAATCAGTTTGATGAGGAAATAAGAAGCATAGGAAAGATGAAGTTGGTCTGGATAATATTCTGACATATTGATGCTCAGGGCACAGAAGAACTAGCCAAGACAGAGCCAATATATAGTGTTCCTCTCTGAGTAGTGCCCAGAAAGAAGGAAAAGATGATGCAATAAAATGGCATGAGACAAGAACTCTGCTACTCACTAGCTGTATGACCCTGGACAGTAATTTTGCCTCTGCAAGTCTATGATGCCATTAGTAAAGCTGTACACATCTGAGTCTCAGTGGCAATGCGTGCTCACATTTGAATAACACTGATAGCTCATCAAGCACTGTGACATATTCTCAATTATCCGTTCAGGTGATCTGAAGTTAAGGGCCCTGGAATCACATTGCGTGTCTGTCACAGCTGTAAGTAACATCACTGTCCTCACCCATAAAATGTGGAGTTAGAGGAAGATCAAATGAGAGAAAAAAAAGTGAAAGCTTGTTTTACATGATAAAGTATCAAATATAAATGCTTACTGTTAGTATATTCTTATAATAGCTCTTATCATTTGCTTTATTTTGCAACAACACCATCAGAGAAGAGACTCTTGGCAGTGTGTGAGGACAAATCCTGTTTCACAGGGTCCTTGATCCTTCCGAAATTATATCTAAAGTTTTGAGTATAATTATGTCAGAGTTTCAAAGGAGTTTATGATCTAGAAGAGGTTAAGAATTTGTTTTATCAGAGATTTGCAGATTTTCACTCTACCCTTCCCCACCTGAGGATCATTGTAGCTGTATAGAGGCTCACTATGGCAGTGGAGCTGGGATGAATGGGGATTGGCAAAGGCTATTAGATCATAATCTCTAAGGGAAAACGTTATAGGATGTTTGAAAAAACCCCCCTAAATCTTCATATATGTCCCTTCCTTGGTGTCATATTTTCCCCTTCCTTGGAAATTACTGAAAAGGTGTATGGATCTAGGTTCATCCCTCATTTAGTCCTTAGTCCACTGAATTCATTTCTACCTCTCTACTGAATCTGCTATTATTAAGATTACAAAAGTTTCTGAATTGCCAAACCGGCAAAAACAGAAACATTTTACATCCTTAACTTACACAAAACTTTAGAATTAGACACTTCATTTTTTCCCTTTCAACATTTTTGGTTGTTTGACTTCATGACAATACATTTGTCTGGCTTTCCTCCTACATCCCATCACTTCTTCATTGCTCTCCTTGGAAAGTCCTCTTTCTCTACCTTCTCCTTATGTTAATATTCCTCAAGATTTTGTTCTTAACTCTTTTTTTACCCTTATCTTTGAATTTTATAATCTGTCATAATATTAAATGCCTATTACATGTGGCTGATCCTAAAATTTATTTTTTCCCAACTAAATCTTCATTTGAGCTCCAGGTCTATATCCTAAGCTCCTGTTAAATGGCAACATATATGTACTCACTGCATCTGATTTTCAACACAGCCAAAAGAGAACTCAATATTTTTATCTCAAACCAGTTACTCCTCTTCCAGTGTTCCCTGACTGAGATTTTTTTGTACTACTGTTCATCCTATTACTCAAGAAAAAAAGAGTAAAAGAAAAAAAAAACTTCTCTTTTCGCTTCATGTCTGAATTATGAAGTCTGCTAAATATGTCTCCTAAGTATTACTTGATCTAACCCATCCTATTTATCTATTCTGCCTCTAGAGCAGGTCTCTAATATTCTCTTATCTGGATGTTGAAACATTTTTCTAAACTGGTCTCTCCCTGCTTTAAACCTTGTCCTTCTCACATCTATTTTTTTTAAAGAAATATCTCTCTAAAACATAAATCTAAGTATGACACTTCTTTACTTAAAATAGGTCAGTGGTTCTCAATTATCTATGGAAAAAAGTTCATACTCTAATTGAAATGGCTTCTTTGCTCCTACCTGCTAATACTTTACTCTGTAATGTCCCTGCCTAGGCTTTTCTTCCCCCCCCCATGATCCCTCAGTCACCCACTTTGTTTATGGTTATGATTCCAGTGATGACATGAAATATAGCTTTTTAAAAAATATATTTATTGTGGTAAAAAGCACATACGTTTGCCCACTTAACATTTTTTAAAGGTACAGTATTGTTAGCTGTATACACATTGTTCAATAAATCTACAGAACTTTTTTTTATCTTGTGTAACTGAAACTCTTAACCCATTAAACAACAGCTTTCCATTTCCTTTCCCCTCAGTCCCTGGCAGTCATTACACTATCTATTTCTATGAGTTTGATTACTTTAGATTTCTCATATAAGTAGACTCATTCAGTATATATCTTTTTGTGATTGGCATGTTTCATTTACCATAATATCCTTAAAGTTCAACCATACTGCAGAATATGACAGAATTTCCTTCTTTTTAAAGATTGAATAAAATTCCACTGTATATGTATGCTATGTTTTATTTTCCCATTCATTCACTGATAGATGTTTAAGGCCTCCACATACTGGCTGGGTGTGCAGGACCACTCAAGATCCTGTTTTCAGTTATTTTGGATATATGTCCAGAAGTGGAATTGCAGGACCATATAGTAGTTCTACTTATAATTTTTTGAGGAAACTTCATACTGTTTTTCACAAAGTCTGCATCATTTTACAATTCCACCAACAGCGCACAAAAGTTGCAGTTTTTCCACATCCTTGTCAAAATATGTTATTTTTGGTTTTTTTAATGGAAGATAGTCTAATTGGTGGGAGGTGATATCTCATTGTGATTTTAATTTGTATTTCCCTGATGATTAGTGATACTGAGTATCTTTTCATATACTTTTTGACTATTTGCATATCTTCTTTCAAGAAATGTCTATTTAAGGCCTTTGCACATTGTTAAACCAAGTTTTTCATTTGTTGTTGTTATTGAGTTGTCATTCCTTATATACTCTGGATATTAACCCCTTATCTGATATTTTGTTTGCAAATGTTTTCTCTATGTCTGTAAGTTGCCTTTTCACTCTGTTGTTTATCTTGCTGTGTAGTAGTTTTAAGATTGATGTAGTCTCATTTGTCTATTTTTGCTTTTTTTGCTCATGTTTTTGGTTTCATATCTAAGAAATAATAGCCCATGGCAATGCTGTGAACTTTTCCACTATATTTTCTTCTATGAGTGTTATAGTTTCCAGTCTTAGACTTAGGTCTTTAACCCATTTTGAATTAATTTTTCTTGTAAGATAAGGGTCCACTTTTGGTTTTTTTGCATGTGGATATCCAAATTTTCCAACACCAATTGTTGAAGAAACTATTTTCCCCCATTGTGTAGGCTTGGCACCCTTGTTGAAGATCATTGACTATATATGTGAGAGTTTAATTTTTGGCTCTCTATTCTGTTTTGTTGGTCTGCATGTCTGTCTTTATGCCAGTACCATACTGTTTGGATTTCTGTAGCTTTGTAATATGTTTTGAACTCAGGAAGTATGAGGCCTCCAGTTTTGTTCTTCTTTCTCAAGATGGTTTTGACTATTAGACGTTCTGTTAGCTTTCACATGAGCAAACAGTATTATAAAATTCTTCTGAAATAATGAATGAAATTGTTGATTCCATCTACATTTTTATATTTCAATTTAACATCTCATTTGCCTTTTATATTTTAGCCACAAATCTTATTAAATAAAACTGTCACGCACAGTGTCTCATTTATACAAATGCAACTATGGATTAGCAAGTTATTCCACTGCGAAGGGGAGTCTCTTGGTGGATAACATCTCCTGGGGGAATTGAGATGTTACTGTACTCTTTTCTTGGTTGTCACTGGAATGAATTCTCATTCATTGTTTTTGTTTTTGCTGTTATTTCTCATTGATTTTTAATGATACGGGATGGAATTTTCTATCTCTCCCATACTCACCATACTCTTCCCGTACACGTTTCCTCTTTCTGTCTGAGGATACAGGACAAATTCAGAAAACTTATCAAATTTAAATTTACCAAGTTTAACCAACCCTTTGGGAAGGCAGCAGGGAGAGCAAATCCTCAGTGTAAAGTGCTGAGGATTATTTAATTAAAAGGAGTTATGAAATTAGATTCAATGCTATACCTGAAATTTCAAGCAAATTTCCTTGCTGAAGAAGCTGCAATAACTTATTGAATGACATTTTATTTTTTAAAGTCTGGATGTGAAATGTCATTGCATTTTAAATAAAACTTAAGAAGTAATTTCTCATTTGTTTAGCACAGATGTTTATACACCTCAGTACACTCATGGACGTTCTAAGGAATTACATTAAGCATTATTCACTGCACATTAAAAAGAACTTTGACAACGTGGAACATGACCAGGATTGTAAAATATCGTAAAGATTTAGACTTGTCAAAAGTTCAAATCCTGACATTGTCACCTTTAAGCTATGTAACCTTGAACAACTTACTTGAGTTTTCTGATTTATAAATCCCTTGTTCATAGACTAGACTAATATTTATGGAATTGAAAGAAACACCAGCATTGTATGGAAGGCTTGAAAGGCCAAGTTTAGGAGACGTGAACAGGAGATGCAGGACTAAGTCCAAGAAAGGGAACGGTTGAGCCAGTGTGCTTCCAGATTCAGTGGGAATTGAGGAGCAAATAAAGGATCAAGAGTGAGAATGGAGATGGTCAGTCTTTCAAACACATCTGATGTAGAGCCCTGTTGTCTAAGGGAATGTATCTGTGATTTTATTAAATATATATTTAGTTTTCATTTTCTTTCTTTCTTTTTTTTTTTTTTTTTGAGTTGGAGTCTCACTCTGTCGCCCAGACTGGAGTGCAGTGACCGCTCCCAGCCACCGCAGCCTCGACCTGCTGGGCTCCAGCGATCCTTCCACCTCAGCCTTCCAAGTAGCTAGAACTACAGGCGCGCTACCACGCCTGGCTAATTTTTTTGATTTATTGTAGAGATGAGATCTCGCCAAGTTACCCAGACGGGCACTTGCAATCCACTCACTTCAGCCTCCCAAAGTGTGGGATTACAGACTGAGCCACCGATCCCGGCTTAGTTTTCATTTTCTGACATGCAATTCCTAAAACCCTTGGAAGAGGGATACAAATAAAAGTGTCTTTTGTATATTAATGAGATGGCTGGTGGCTGGCAGTTCCTAGGTAGCTTCAGGATGGGACCCAGTTATAGGAAAAATCAAGGCATGATTAGAAGGTTGGGACTTTTCAGCCCCACCTCCCAATCTCCAGGGAAGGGAGAAGGACTGAAAGTTAAGTTGATCCCCAATGATAATGATGTAATTGATCATGCCTATGTAATGAAGCTTCTTCAAAAACCCAGAAGGGTTGAGTTCAGAGTTTTCAGATTTATGAACACCTGGAGGTGAACTCTGCACTTCTTTCCATATGCCTTGCCCAATGCATCTATTCATCTATATCCTTTTAATAGCCTTTGTAATACATGAGTAAATGTGTTTCTTTGAGTTCTGTGAGCCACTGTACCAAATTAATCAAACTTGAGGAGGGGATCATGGAAAGCCCAGTTTACAGCTGGCTAGTCAGAAGCATAGGCCACAACCTATGCTTTCGATTGGCATCTGAAACTCAGTCTTGTGGGACTGAGCCCTCAACCTGTGAGATCTGACGCTATCTTCAGATAGATAGTATCAGAATTGAATTAGAAGACACTCACTTGGTGTCCACTAGAGAATCACTAAATAATTGATTGCTTGTTTTGTGTATGCCAGGTAAAACGCGTACACATATGGTATCAAAAGCATTCTGAGTGTGAGAGTACAGTAGAAAGAAATAGTTTTTGTTTGTTTGTTTGTTTTTACAGAGTATCTGAAATAAGCTTGGGGAAAGGGGATAAGGGTAAGAGTGGGGGTAGCATGGAAAGGTGGAGAGCAAGGCTCTGGGAAGACACTACCCACAGAAATTAAAGTGGTGAGCAAGCCCTCGGCAGAAATCTAGAAGGACACAGTGCACCACCCTGCCTGGCTTGTTCCTGTGCCATTACTCAGGGTAAAATAATCCTGAGTACACAGGAGCTGTCTCTCCATGGAAATCTTCTAGGATGGTTGCTTTCTTTGAGTGTCATTGGAGCTTGTCATTTCTGCTCTTTGGCATCAAGTGGTCACACCTGCCCCCGTATCATGACTATGGGAAGGGTACAGGCAACAGATGAGAGATAGAAGTTTGTAACAACAAACAGGGAGGGGACCAGGAGCAAGACAGAGACTAATTTCCAACTAGAATACTGGGTGTAGGAGTATTTCATGTAGCCTCCAGATCAGAGAGGGCATGGTCATGGTTAAATGTAAACCGGCCAAGGAGAAGTGGACTATTAGTCTGGAGAGAAGGTTCAGGGGAGAATCTTAAAAATTCTAAAACCTAATTACGGTGCCAGGATACAAGATGTGTTTTGAGATTTCAAGAGAATAGAATTAGACTAGTAAGCAGGAATATAAGAAAGAAAATTTTGCTCTTCTATAGGAACAAAAATTGGACCTTTCCAGTGATAAAAAAGTCTGTCTCAACAAGTTGGTGTGCGCTTCCTGTCACTGCAAATATATGTAAGGAAGCTGTAGAGGGTATTTCTGTATTAAGAGGACAACCAAATAAAGTGCCTTCTGATGCCCCTTTCAGCAATCCTGAAGCTTTCTAGCATTTAAAGATATACTTTCTGCTCTCCTGTTTTCATAGATTCTCCTAGTTTGTGATCATTAGACACTTTTTTTTTTTTTGAGTAGGAATCTTACTCTGTGGCCCAGGCTGGAGTGCGATAGTGTGCTCACAGCCACTGCAGCCTCAACCTGCTGGGCTCAGGCGATCTTTCCACCTCAGCCTTCCAAGTAGCTGGAACTACAGGAGTGTGCCACCACATCCGCTATTTTTTTTTTTAACTGTAGAGACACTTTTTATGGGGAAGAAAAGGCAGAGAAACAGAAGTAGTCTTGTTCCTGATAATATAGCATTGTGGCTAAAAATTTGATCTTTGAAATTAAACGACTGTGGGTTCAACTCTGAATTCTGTCTTTTTAAAAAAACTTTTGTAAGTTGCTTATCTTCTCTCTGCATCAGTTTCTTCATTGGTAAAATGGGCACAATGATAGCCTTTAATAGTTGTGAGGATTAAATGAGATGGCAGTTTAGCACTGGTCCTAGCATGTAGGAAGCACTTAACAATGTTAGCAATGATGGTAATGACAGTTTGAAGATAAGGATGTAGAAGTAGACAGCAAAGACGATGTAAATGATGTTACAGTGATATAATCACTTTCTTCTGTCTTCATGTAAACCGAATTAATTGTACAAATCTATACCAAGCACATATGTGCAACTTAGAATTCGTTTCCAATTAGTTGTTTGCCAACTCAGAAACAGGTGGACAGGCCAAATCTCTTATAATAGGAGAAGGCAAAGAAGCAAGACTGAAGCCGTAGAACTACATTCATTCCTTGGGATAGGCAAGGAAACTTAGAAGAAATGGTCAGATTACTTAGAAAGAAAACCAGGACTTTACAAAACCATTTTATAAAACAGAAAGTGATGAACTAGAGGCTTCGTCAGGGCACTTCACCTGCTTGGAAGAAGCAAAATAGTATGTAGTGATTCACACTGTGAACTTTTGTCCAGGAAGGAACACAGGAATTAAACAGAGAAGTGAAACTTCAGATATTGGAGAGAGGTGAGCAAGCAGTCTTTGTGGAGAGGTCTGGCTGAAAACTCTGAGGAGACGGGGAGTGAGTGTCTCTCTGAGATCTGACTTTCCACTGGGAAATTATGCAATCCAGGCCACTGGATTGACCCTCCCAAGCCCTGGATCTAACTTGGAGAGTCGCCAGGAGACTGAGAGAAGCAACAGTACCTGGAAGTGCCTCATTTCCCCAGAGCCAGGCACAGACACCATTCTTTTTTTTTCCTCTTTTAATTTTTATTTAAAATTGAGGGGTACAATTCAGGGATAGGTATACAAATATTCACTGTGCAGGTACCCTTATCAATGAAGTGTGCCCCCCCCTTCCCCAGGC